>NW_018743397.1:600000-855490 GCF_001683475.1 Chenopodium quinoa | reverse complement strand
ATCAAAATGAAAGTCAAACACATTCAAACAAAGCTAATTGAATCAAATGAAAGTCAACACATTCAAACAAAGCTATTTTTAATCAAATGAAAGTCAAATACATTCTATAAAGCTAATTGAATCAAATGAAAAGTCAAACACATTCAAACAAAGCTATTGGAATCAAATGAAAGTGAAACGCATTCAAACAAAGCTATTTGAATCAAATGAGAGAAGCTAATTAAATCAAATAAAAGTCAAATACATTCTACAAAGCTAATTGAATCAAATGAAGGTCAAACACATTCAAACAAAGCTAATTTGAATTAACTGAAAGTCAAATACATTCAACAAAGCGAATTGAATCAAATGAAAGTCAAACACATTCAAACAAAGCTATTGAATCAAATGAAAGTTAAACACATTCAAACAAAGATTTCGTATTAAATGAAAGTCAAATACATTCTACAAAGCTAATTGAATCAAATAAAAGTCAAACACATTCAAATAAAGCTATTTGAATCAAATGAAAGTCAAATACATTCAACAAAGCTAATTGAATCAATGAAAGTCAAAGACATTCAAACAAACCTATTTAAATCAAATGAGAGTCAAATAAATTCAAACAAAGCTATATAAATCAAATGAAAGTGAAATGCATTCTACAAAGCAAATTAAATTAATTGAAATTCAAACACATTCAAACAAATCTATTTTAATCAAATGACAGTCAAATACATTCTACAAAGCAAATTGAACCAAATGAAAGTCATACACAGTCAAAGAAAGTTATTTGATTCAAATGAAAGTCAAATACATTCTACAAAGCTAATTGAATCAAATGAAAGTCAAACACATTCAAACAAAAATTAAATCAATAAAAGTCAAATAATTCTACAAAGCTAATTGAATCAAAAAAGTCAAACACATTCAAACAAAGCTATTTGAATCAAATGAAGTCAAATACATTCTACAAAGCTAATTGTATCAAATGAAAGTCAAACACATTCAAACAAAGCTATTTAATAAATGAAAGTGAAATGCATTCTACAAAGCTAATTGAATCAAATGAAAGTGAAACACATTCAAACAAAGCCATTTGAATCAAATGAAGTCAAATACATTCAAACAAAGCTAATTAAATCAAATAAAAGTCAAATACATTCTACAAAGCTAATTGAATCAAATGAAAGTCAAATACATTCAAACAAAGCTAATTGAATTAACTTAAAGTCAAATACATTCAACAAAGCGAATTGAATCAAATGAAAGTCAAACACATTCAAACAAAGCTAATTGAATCAAATGAAAGTTAAACACATTCAAACAAAAGATTTCGTTAAATGAAAGTCAAATACATTCTACAAAGCTAATTGAATCAAATGAAAGTCAAACACATTCAAACAAAGCTATTTGAATCAAATGAAAGTAAAAAACATTCAACAAAGCTAATTGAATCAAATGAAAGTCAAACACATTCAAACAAAGCTAATTGAATCAAATGAAAGTCAAGCACATTCAAACAAAGCTATTTTAATCAAATGAAAGTCAAATACATTCTATAAAGCTAATTGAATCAAATGAAAAGTCAAACACATTCAAAACAAAGCTATTTGAATCAAATGAAAGTGAAACGCATTCAAAACAAAGCTATTTGAATCAAATGAGAGTCAAATACATTCAAACAAAGCTAATTAAATCAAATAAAAGTAAATACATTCTACAAAGCTAATTGAATCAAATGAAGGTCAAACACATTCAAACAAAGCTAATTGAATTAACTGAAAGTCAAATACATTCAAAACAAAGCGAATTGAATCAAATGAAAGTCAAACACATTCAAACAAAGCTAATTGAATCAAATGAAAGTTAAACACATTCAAACAAAGATTTCGTATTAAATGAAAGTCAAATACATTCTACAAAGCTAATTGAATCAAATAAAAGTCAAACACATTCAAATAAAGCTATTTGAATCAAATGAAAGTCAAATACATTCAACAAAGCTAATTGAATCAAATGAAAGTCAAAGACATTCAAACAAACCTATTTGAATCAAATGAGAGTCAAATAAATTTAAACAAAGCTAATTAAATCAAATAAAAGTAAAATACATTCTACAAAGCTAATTGAATCAAATGATAGTCAAACACATTCAAACAAGCCTTTTAAATCAAATGAAAGTGAAACACATTCAAAAAAAGCTTTTTTAATTTAAATGAAAGTCAAACACATTCAAACAAAGCTATATAAATCAAATGAAAGTGAAATGCATTCTACAAAGCAAATTGAATTAAATGAAATTCAAACACATTCAAACAAAGCTATTTTAATCAAATGACAGTCAAATACATTCTACAAAGCAAATTGAATCAAATGAAAGTCATACACAGTCAAAGAAAGTTATTTGATTCAAATGAAAGTCAAATACATTCTACAAAGCTAATTGAATCAAATGAAAGTCAAACACATTCAAACAAAGCTAATTAAATTAAATAAAAGTCAAATACATTCTACAAAGCTAATTGAATCATATAAAAGTCAAACACATTCAAACAAAGCTAATTGAATCAAATTGAAGTCAAATACATTCTACAATGCTAATTGAATTAAATTAAAGTCAAACACATTCAAAATAAGCTAATTGAATTTAAATGAAAGTCAAACACATTCAAACAAAGCTTTCGAATCAAGTGAAAGTCAAATACATTCTACAAAGCTAATTGAATCAAATGAAATTCAAACACATTCAAACAAAGCTATTTGAATCAGATGAAAGTCAAATACGTTCTACAAAACTAATTGTATCAAATGAAAGTCAAACGCAATCAAATAAAGCTATTTGAGTCAAATGAAAGTCAAACACATTCAAACAAAGTTGTTTAAATTAAATGAAAGTGAAATGTATTCTACAAAGCTAATAGAATCAAATGAAAGTTAAATGCATTCAAACAAAGCTATTTGAATCAAATGAGAGTCAAATACATTCTACAATGGTAATTGAATCAAATGAAAGTCAAACACATTCAAACAAAGCTTATTAAATCAAATGAAAAGTCAAATACATTCAACAAAGCTAATTGAATCAAATGAAAGTCAAACACATTCAAACAAAGCTAATTGAATCTAATGAAAGTCAAGCACATTCAAACAACGCTATTTTAATCGAATGAAAGTCAATTACATTCTACAAAGCTAATTGAATCAAATGAAAGTCAAACACATTCAAACAAAGCTATTGAATCAAATGAAAACCAAACACATTCAAACAAAGCTATTTGAATCAAATGAAAGTCAAACACATTCAAACAAAGCTAATTGAATCAAATGAAAGTCAAACACATTCAAACAAAGCTAATTAAATCAAATGAAAGTCAAGCACATTCTAACAAAGCTATTTTAATCAAATGAAAGTCAAATACATTCTACAAAGCTAATTGAATCAAATGAAAGTAAAAACACATTCAAACAAAGCTATTTGAATCAAATGAAAGTCAAACACATTCAAACAAAGCAATTTGAATCAAATGAGAGTCAAATAAATTTAAACAAACCTAGTTAAATCAAATAAAAGTAAAATACATTCTACAAAGCTAATTGAATCAAATGAAAGTCAAACACATTCAAACAAAGCTTTTAAATCAAATGAAAGTGAAACACATTCAAAAAAAGCTTTTTAATTTAAATGAAAGTCAAACACATTCAAACAAAGCTATATAAATCAAATGAAAGTGAAATGCATTCTACAAAGCAAATTAAATTAAATGAAATTCAAACACATTCAAACAAATCTATTTTAATCAAATGACAGTCAAATACATTCTACAAGCAAATTGAATCAAATGAAAGTCATACACAGTCAAAGAAAGTTATTTTGATTCAAATGAAAGTCAAATACATTCTACAAAGCTAATTGAATCAAAAGAAAGTCAAACACATTCAAACAAAGCTAATTAAATCAAATAAAAGTCAAATACATTCTACAAAGCTAATTGAATCAAATGAAAGTCAAACACATTCAAACAAAGCTATTTGAATCAAATGACAGTCAAATACGTTCTACAAAGCTAATTGTATCAAATGAAAGTCAAACACATTCAAACAAAGCTATTTGAATAAAATGAAAGTGAAATGCATTCTACAAAGCTAATTGAATCAAATGAAAGTGAAACACATTCAAACAAAGCCATTTGAATCAAATGAGAGTCAAATACATTCAAACAAAGCTAATTAAATCAAATAAAAGTCAAATACATTCTACAAAGCTAATTGAATCAAATGAAAGTCAAATACATTCAAACAAAGCTAATTGAATTAACTGAAAGTCAAATACATTCAACAAAGCGAATTGAATCAAATGAAAGTCAAACACATTCAAACAAAGCTAATTGAATCAAATGAAAGTTAAACACATTCAAACAAAGATTTCGTGTTAAATGAAAGTCAAATACATTCTACAAAGCTAATTGAATCAAATGAAAGTCAAACACATTCAAACAAAGCCATTTGAATCAAATGAAAGTAAAAAACATTCAACAAAGCTAATTGAATCAAATGAAAGTCAAACACATTCAAACAAAGCTAATTGAATCAAATGAAAGTCAAGCACATTCAAACAAAGCTATTTTAATCAAATGAAAGTCAAATACATTCTATAAAGCTAATTGAATCAAATGAAAGTCAAACACATTCAAACAAAGCTATTTGAATCAAATGAAAGTGAAACGCATTCAAACAAAGCTATTTGAATCAAATGAGAGTCAAATACATTCAAACAAAGCTAATTAAATCAAATAAAAGTCAAATACATTCTACAAAGCTAATTGAATCAAATGAAGGTCAAACACATTCAAACAAAGCTAATTGAATTAACTGAAAGTCAAATACATTCAACAAAGCGAATTGAATCAAATGAAAGTCAAACACATTCAAACAAAGCTAATTGAATCAAATGAAAGTTAAACACATTCAAACAAAAGATTTCGTATTAAATGAAAGTCAAATACATTCTACAAAGCTAATTGAATCAAATAAAAGTCAAACACATTCAAATAAAGCTATTTGAATCAAATGAAAGTCAAATACATTCAACAAAGCTAATTGAATCAAATGAAAGTCAAAGAACATTCAAACAAAACCTATTTGAATCAAATGAGAGTCAAATAAATTTAAACAAAGCTAATTAAATCAAATAAAAGTAAAATACATTCTACAAAGCTAATTGAATCAAATGATAGTCAAACACATTCAAACAAAGCCTTTTAAATCAAATGAAAGTGAAACACATTCAAAAAAAGCTTTTTAATTTAAATGAAAGTCAAACACATTCAAACAAAGCTATATAAATCAAATGAAAGTGAAATGCATTCTACAAAGCAAATTGAATTAAATGAAATTCAAACACATTCAAACAAAGCTATTTTTAATCAAATGACAGTCAAATACATTCTACAAAGCAAATTGAATCAAATGAAAGTCAACACAGTCAAAGAAAGTTATTTGATTCAAATGAAAGTCAAATACATTCTACAAAGCTAATTGAATCAAATGAAAGTCAAACACATTCAAACAAAGCTAATTAAATAAATAAAAGTCAAATACATTCTACAAAGCTAATTGAATCATATAAAAGTCAAACACATTCAAACAAAGCTAATTGAATCAAATGGAAGTCAAATACATTCTACAATGCTAATTGAATTAAATTAAAGTCAAACACATTCAAAATAAGCTAATTGAATTTAATGAAAGTCAAACACATTCAAACAAAGCTTTCGAATCAAGTGAAAGTCAAATACATTCTACAAAGCTAATTGAATCAAATGAAATTCAAACACATTCAAACAAAGCTATTTGAATCAGATGAAAGTCAAATACGTTCTACAAAACTAATTGTATCAAATGAAGTCAAACGCAATCAAATAAAGCTATTTGAATCAAATGACAGTCAAATACGTGCTACAAAGCTAATTGTATCAAATGAAAGTGAAACACATTCAAACAAAGCTATTTGAATAAAATGAAAGTGAAATGCATTCTACAAAGCTAATTGAATCAAATGAAAGTGAAACACATTCAAACAAAGCCATTTGAATCAAATGAGAGTCAATACATTCAAACAAAGCTAATTAAATCAAATAAAAGTCAAATACATTCTACAAAGCTAATTGAATCAAATGAAAGTCAAATACATTCAAACAAAGCTAATTGAATTAACTGAAAGTCAAATACATTCAACAAAGCGAATTGAATCAAATGAAAGTCAAACACATTCAAACAAAGCTAATTGAATCAAAATGAAAGTTAAACACATTCAAACAAAGATTTCGTGTTAAATGAAAGTCAAATACATTCTACACAAGCTAATTGAATCAAATGAAAGTCAAACACATTCAAACAAAGCCATTTGAATCAAATGAAAGTAAAAAACATTCAACAAAGCTAATTGAATCAAATGAAAGTCAAACACATTCAAACAAAGCTAATTGAATCAAATGAAAGTCAAGCACATTCAAACAAAGCTATTTTAATCAAATGAAAGTCAAATACATTCTATAAAGCTAATTGAATCAAATGAAAGTCAAACACATTCAAACAAAGCTATTTGAATCAAATGAAAGTGAAACGCATTCAAACAAAGCTATTTGAATCAAATGAGAGTCAAATACATTCAAACAAAGCTAATTAAATCAAATAAAAGTCAAATACATTCTACAAAGCTAATTGAATCAAATGAAGGTCAAACACATTCAAACAAAGCTAATTGAATTAACTGAAAGTCAAATACATTCAACAAAGCGAATTGAATCAAATGAAAGTCAAACACATTCAAACAAAGCTAATTGAATCAAATGAAAGTTAAACACATTCAAACAAAGATTTCGTATTAAATGAAAGTCAAATACATTCTTACAAAGCTAATTGAATCAAATAAAAGTCAAACACATTCAAATAAAGCTATTTGAATCAAATGAAAGTCAAATACATTCAACAAAGCTAATTGAATCAAATGAAAGTCAAAGACATTCAAACAAACCTATTTGAATCAAATGAGAGTCAAATAAATTTAAACAAAGCTAATTAAATCAAATAAAAGTAAAATACATTCTACAAAGCTAATTGAATCAAATGATAGTCAAACACATTCAAACAAAGCCTTTTAAATCAAATGAAAGTGAAACACATTCAAAAAAAGCTTTTTAATTTAAATGAAAGTCAAACACATTCAAACAAAGCTATATAAATCAAATGAAAGTGAAATGCATTCTACAAAGCAAATTGAATTAAATGAAATTCAAACACATTCAAACAAAGCTATTTTAATCAAATGACAGTCAAATACATTCTACAAAGCAAATTGAATCAAATGAAAGTCATACACAGTCAAAGAAAGTTATTTGATTCAAATGAAAGTCAAATACATTCTACAAAGCTAATTGAATCAAATGAAAGTCAAACACATTCAAACAAAGCTAATTAAATTAAATAAAAGTCAAATACATTCTACAAAGCTAATTGAATCATATAAAAGTCAAACACATTCAAACAAAGCTAATTGAATCAAATTGAAGTCAAATACATTCTACAATGCTAATTGAATTAAATTAAAGTCAAACACATTCAAAATAAGCTAATTGAATTTAATGAAAGTCAAACACATTCAAACAAAGCTTTCGAATCAAGTGAAAGTCAAATACATTCTACAAAGCTAATTGAATCAAATGAAATTCAAACACATTCAAACAAAGCTATTTGAATCAGATGAAAGTCAAATACGTTCTACAAAACTAATTGTATCAAATGAAAGTCAAACGCAATCAAATAAAGCTATTTGAGTCAAATGAAAGTCAAACACATTCAAACAAAGTTGTTTAAATTAAATGAAAGTGAAATGTATTCTACAAAGCTAATAGAATCAAATGAAAGTTAAATGCATTCAAACAAAGCTATTTGAATCAAATGAGAGTCAAATACATTCTACAATGGTAATTGAATCAAATGAAAGTCAAACACATTCAAACAAAGCTTATTAAATCAAATGAAAGTCAAATACATTCAACAAAGCTAATTGAATCAAATGAAAGTCAAACACATTCAAACAAAGCTAATTGAATCTAATGAAAGTCAAGCACATTCAAACAACGCTATTTTAATCGAATGAAAGTCAATTACATTCTACAAAGCTAATTGAATCAAATGAAAGTCAAACACATTCAAACAAAGCTATTTGAATCAAATGAAAACCAAAACATTCAAACAAACTATGAATCAAATGAAAGTCAAACACATTCAAACAAAGCTAATTGAATCAAATGAAAGTCAAACACATTCAAACAAAGCTATAATTAAATCAAATGAAAGTCAAGCACATTCTAACAAAGCTATTTTAATCAAATGAAAGTCAAATACATTCTACAAAGCTAATTGAATCAAATGAAAGTAAAACACATTCAAACAAAGCTATTTGAATCAAATGAAAGTCAAACACATTCAAACAAAGCAATTTGAATCAAATGAGAGTCAAATAAATTTAAACAAACCTAGTTAAATCAAATAAAAGTAAAATACATTCTACAAAGCTAATTGAATCAAATGAAAGTCAAACACATTCAAACAAAGAATTTTAAATCAAATGAAAGTGAAACACATTCAAAAAAAGCTTTTTAATTTAAATGAAAGTCAAACACATTCAAACAAAGCTATATAAATCAAATGAAAGTGAAATGCATTCTACAAAGCAAATTAAATTAAATGAAATTCAAACACATTCAAACAAATCTATTTTAATCAAATGACAGTCAAATACATTCTACAAAGCAAATTGAATCAAATGAAAGTCATACACAGTCAAAGAAAGTTATTTGATTCAAATGAAAGTCAAATACATTCTACAAAGCTAATTGAATCAAAAGAAAGTCAAACACATTCAAACAAAGCTAAATTAAATCAAATAAAAGTCAAATACATTCTACAAAGCTAATTGAATCAAATGAAAGTCAAACACGTTCAAACAAAGCTATTTGAATCAAATGAGAGTCAAATACGTTCTACAAAGCTAATTGTATCAAATGAAAGTCAAACACATTCAAACAAAGCTATTTGAATAAAATGAAAGTGAAATGCATTCTACAAAGCTAATTGAATCAAATGAAAGTGAAACACATTCAAACAAAGCCATTTGAATCAAATGAGAGTCAAATACATTCAAACAAAGCTAATTAAATCAAATAAAAGTCAAATACATTCTACAAAGCTAATTGAATCAAATGAAAGTCAATACATTCAAAACAAAGCTAATTGAATTAACTGAAAGTCAAATACATTCAACAAAGCGAATTGAATCAAATGAAAGTCAAACACATTCAAACAAAGCTAATTGAATCAAATGAAAGTTAAACACATTCAAACAAAGATTTCGTGTTAAATGAAAGTCAAATACATTCTACAAAGCTAATTGAATCAAATGAAAGTCAAACACATTCAAACAAAGCTATTTGAATCAAATGAAAGTAAAAAACATTCAACAAGCTAATTGAATCAAATGAAAGTCAAACACATTCAAACAAAGCTAATTGAATCAAATGAAAGTCAAGCACATTCAAACAAAGCTATTTTAATCAAATGAAAGTCAAATACATTCTATAAAGCTAATTGAATCAAATGAAAGTCAAAACACATTCAAACAAAGCTATTTGAATCAAATGAAAGTGAAACGCATTCAAACAAAGCTATTTGAATCAAATGAGAGTCAAATACATTCAAACAAAGCTAATTAAATCAAATAAAAGTCAAATACATTCTACAAAGCTAATTGAATCAAATGAAGGTCAAACACATTCAAACAAAGCTAATTGAATTAACTGAAAGTCAAATACATTCAACAAAGCGAATTGAATCAAATGAAAGTCAAACACATTCAAACAAAGCTAATTGAATCAAATGAAAGTTAAACACATTCAAACAAAGATTTCGTATTAAATGAAAGTCAAATACATTCTACAAAGCTAATTGAATTCAAATAAAAGTCAAACACATTCAAATAAAGCTATTTGAATCAAATGAAAGTCAAATACATTCAACAAAGCTAATTGAATCAAATGAAAGTCAAAGACATTCAAACAAACCTATTTGAATCAAAATGAGAGTCAAATGAATTTAAAACAAAGCTAATTAAATCAAATAAAAGTAAAATACATTCAACAAAGCTAATTGAATCAAATGATAGTCAAACACATTCAAACAAAGCCTTTTAAATCAAATGAAAGTGAAACACATTCAAAAAAAGCTTTTTTAATTTAAATGAAAGTCAAACACATTCAAACAAAGCTATATAAATCAAATGAAAGTGAAATGCATTCTACAAAGCAAATTGAATTAAATGAAATTCAAACACATTCAAACAAAGCTATTTTAATCAAATGACAGTCAAATACATTCTACAAAGCAAATTGAATCAAATGAAAGTCATACACAGTCAAAGAAAGTTATTTGATTCAAATGAAAGTCAAATACATTCTACAAAGCTAATTGAATCAAATGAAAGTCAAACACATTCAACAAAGCTAATTAAATTAAATAAAAGTCAAATACATTCTACAAAGCTAATTGAATCATATAAAAAGTCAAACACATTCAAACAAAGCTAATTGAATCAAATGGAAGTCAAATACATTCTACAATGCTAATTGAATTAAATTAAAGTCAAACACATTCAAAATAAGCTAATTGAATTTAATGAAAGTCAAACACATTCAAACAAAGCTTTCGAATCAAGTGAAAGTCAAATACATTCTACAAAGCTAATTGAATCAAATGAAATTCAAACACATTCAAACAAAGCTATTTGAATCAGATGAAAGTCAAATACGTTCTACAAAACTAATTGTATCAAATGAAAGTCAAACGCAATCAAATAAAGCTATTTGAGTCAAATGAAAGTCAAACACATTCAAACAAAGTTGTTTAAATTAAATGAAAGTGAAATGTATTCTACAAAGCTAATAGAATCAAATGAAAGTTAAATGCATTCAAACAAAGCTATTTGAATCAAATGAGAGTCAAATACATTTCTACAATGGTAATTGAATCAAATGAAAGTCAAACACATTCAAACAAAGCTTATTAAATCAAATGAAAGTCAAATACATTCAACAAAGCTAATTGAATCAAATGAAAGTCAAACACATTCAAACAAAGCTAATTGAATCTAATGAAAGTCAAGCACATTCAAACAACGCTATTTTAATCGAATGAAAGTCAATTACATTCTACAAAGCTAATTGAATCAAATGAAAGTCAAACACATTTCAAACAAAGCTATTTGAATCAAATGAAAACCAAAACACATTCAAACAAAGCTATTTGAATCAAATGAAAGTCAAACACATTCAAACAAAGCTAATTGAATCAAATGAAAGTCAAACACATTCAAACAAAGCTAATTAAATCAAATGAAAGTCAAGCACATTCTAACAAAGCTATTTTAATCAAATGAAAGTCAAATACATTCTACAAAGCTAATTGAATCAAATGAAAGTAAAACACATTCAAACAAAGCTATTTGAATCAAATGAAAGTCAAACACATTCAAACAAAGCAATTTGAATCAAATGAGAGTCAAATAAATTTAAACAAAGCTAATTAAATCAAATAAAAGTAAAATACAATTCTACAAAGCTAATTGAATCAAATGAAAGTCAAACACATTCAAACAAAGCCTTTTAAATCAAATGAAAGTGAAACACATTCAAAAAAGCTTTTTAATTTAAATGAAAGTCAAACACATTCAAACAAAGCTATATAAATCAAATGAAAGTGAAATGCATTCTACAAAGCAAATTAAATTAAATGAAATTCAAACACATTCAAACAAATCTATTTTAATCAAATGACAGTCAAATACATTCTACAAAGCAAATTGAATCAAATGAAAGTCATACACAGTCAAAGAAAGTTATTTGATTCAAATGAAAGTCAAATACATTCTACAAAGCTAATTGAATCAAATGAAAGTCAAACACATTCAAACAAAGCTAATTAAATCAAATAAAAGTCAAATACATTCTACAAAGCTAATTGAATCATATAAAAGTCAAACACATTCAAACAAAGCTAATTGAATCAGATGGAAGTCAAATACATTCTACAATGCTAATTGAATTAAATTAAAGTCAAACACATTCAAAATAAGCTAATTGAATTTAATGAAAGTCAAACACATTCAAACAAAGCTTTCGAATCAAGTGAAAGTCAAATACATTCTACAAAAGCTAATTGAATCAAATGAAAGTCAAACACAATCAAACAAAGCTATTTGAATCAAATGAAAGTCAAATACATTCTACTAAGCTAATTGAATCAAATGAAAGTCAAACACATTCAAACAAAGCTATTTGAATTAAATGACAGTCAAATACGTTCTACAAAGCTAATTGTATCAAATGAAAGTCAAACACATTCAAACAAAGCTATTTGAATAAAATGAAAGTGAAATGCATTCTACAAAGCTAATTGAATCAAATGAAAGTGAAACACATTCAAACAAAGCCATTTGAATCAAATGAGAGTCAAATACATTCAAACAAAGCTAATTAAATCAAATAAAAGTCAAATACATTCTACAAAGCTAATTGAATCAAATGAAAGTCAAATACATTCAAACAAAGCTAATTGAATTAACTGAAAGTCAAATACATTCAACAAAGCGAATTGAATCAAATGAAAGTCAAACACATTCAAACAAAGCTAATTGAATCAAATGAAAGTTAAACACATTCAAACAAAGATTTCGTGTTAAATGAAAGTCAAAATACATTCTACAAAGCTAATTGAATCAAATGAAAGTCAAACACATTCAAACAAAAGCTATTTGAATCAAATGAAAGTAAAAAACATTCAACAAAGCTAATTGAATCAAATGAAAGTCAAACACATTCAAACAAAGCTAATTGAATCAAATGAAAGTCAAGCACATTCAAACAAAGCTATTTTAATCAAATGAAAGTCAAATACATTCTATAAAGCTAATTGAATCAAATGAAAGTCAAACACATTCAAACAAAGCTATTTGAATCAAATGAAAGTGAAACGCATTCAAACAAAGCTATTTGAATCAAATGAGAGTCAAATACATTCAACCAAAGCTAATTAAATCAAATAAAAGTCAAATACATTCTACAAAGCTAATTGAATCAAATGAAAGTCAAACACATTCAAACAAAGCTAATTGAATTAACTGAAAGTCAAATACATTCAACAAAGCGAATTGAATCAAATGAAAGTCAAACACATTCAAACAAAGCTAATTGAATCAAATGAAAGTTAAACACATTCAAACAAAGATTTCGTATTAAATGAAATTCAAATACATTCTACAAAGCTAATTGAATCAAATGAAAGTTAAACACATTAAAATAAAGCTATTTGAATCAAATGAAAGTCAAATACATTCTACAAAGCTAATTGAATCAAATGAAAGTCAAACACATTCAAACAAAGCTATTTGAATCAAATGAGAGTCAAATGAATTTAAACAAAGCTAATTAAATCAAATAAAAGTAAAATACATTCTACAAAGCTAATTGAATCAAATGAAAGTCAAACACATTCAAACAAAGCTTTTAAATCAAAATGAAAGTGAAACACATTCAAAAAAAGCTTTTTAATTTAAATGAAAGTCAAACACATTCAAACAAAGCTATATAAATCAAATGAAAGTGAAATGCATTCTACAAAGCAAATTGAATTAAATGAAATTCAAACACATTCAAACAAAGCTATTTTAATCAAATGACAGTCAAATACATTCTACAAAGCAAATTGAATCAAATGAAAGTCATACACAGTCAAAAGAAAGTTATTTGATTCAAATGAAAGTCAAATACATTCTACAAAGCTAATTGAATCAAATGAAAGTCAAACAACATTCAAACAAAGCTAATTAAATTAAATAAAAGTCAAATACATTCTACAAAGCTAATTGAATCATATAAAAGTCAAACACATTCAAACCAAAGCTAATTGAATCAAACGGAAGTCAAATACATTCTACAATGCTAATTGAATTAAATTAAAGTCAAACACATTCAAAATAAGCTAGTTGAATTTAATGAAAGTCAAACACATTCAAACAAAGCTTTCGAATCAAGTGAAAGTTAAATACATTCTACAAAGCTAATTGAATCAAATGAAAGTCAAACACATTCAAACAAAGCTATTTGAATCAAATGAAAGTCAAATACGTTCTACTAAGATAATTGGATCAAATAAAAGTCAAACACATTCAAACAATCTATTTGAATCAAATGACAGTCAAATACGTGCTACAAAGCTAATTGTATAAAATGAAAGTCAAACACATTCAAACAAAGTTAATTGAATTAACTAAAAGTCAAATACATTCAACAAAGAGAAATGAATCAAATGAAAGTCAAACACATTCAAACAAAGCTAATTGAATCAAATGAAAGTCAAACACATTCAAACAAAGATTTCGTATTAAATGAAAGTCAAATACATTCTACAAAGCTAATTGAATCAAATGAAAGTCAAACACAATCAAATAAAGCTATTTGAATCAAATGAAAGTGAAATACATTCTACAAAGCTTGTTGAATCAAATGAAAGTCAAACACATTCAAACAAAGCTATTTGAATCAAATGAGAGTCAAATAAATTTAAAACAAAGCTAATTAAATCAAATAAAAGTAAAATACATTCTACAAAGCTAATTGAATCAAATGAAAGTCAAACACATTCAAACAAAGCCTTTTAAATCAAATGAAAGTCAAACTCATTCAAAAAAAAGCTTTTTAATTAAAATGAAAGTCAAACACATTCAGACAAAGCTATATAAATCAAATGAAAGTGAAATGCATTCTACAAAGCAAATTGAATTAAATGAAATTCAAACACATTCAAACAAAGCTATTTGAATCAAATGACAGTCAAACACATTCTACAAAAGCTAATTGAATCAATTGAAAGTCAAACACATTCAAACAAAGCTATTTGAATCAAATGAAAGTCAAATACATTCTACAAAGCTAATTGAATTAAATGAAAGTCAAACACATTCAAACAAAGTCTTTTAAATCAAATGAAAGTCAAACACATTCTAAAAAAGCTTTTTAATTTAAATGAAAGTCAAACACATTCAAACAAAACTATATAAATCAAATGAAAGTGAAATGCATTCTACAAAGTAAATTGAATTAAATGAAATTCAAAACACATTCAAACAAAGCTATTTGAATCAAATGACAGTCAAATAAATTCTACAAAGCAAATTGAATCAAATAAAAGTCAAACACAGTCAAACAAAGTTATTTGATTCAAATGAACGTCAAATACATTCTACAAAGCTAATTGAATCAAATGAAAGTCAAACACATTCAAACAAAGCTAATTAAATCGAATAAAAGTCAAATACATTTTACAAAGCTAATTGAATCATATAAAAGTCAAATACATTCAAACAAAGCTAATTGAATCAAATGGAAGTCAAATACATTCTACAATGCTTATTGAATTAAATTAAAGTCAAACAAATTCAAAATAAGCTAATTGAATTTAATGAAAGTCAAACACATTCAAACAAAGCTTTCGAATCAAGTGAAAGTCAAATACATTCTACAAAGCGAATTGAATCAAATGAAAGTCAAACACATTCAAACAAAGCTATTTGAATCAAATGAAAGACAAATACATTCTACAAAGCAAATTGAAACAAATGAAAGTCAAACACATTCAAACAAAGCTAATTGAATCAAATGAAAGTCAAGCACATTCAAACAAAGCTATTTTAATCAAAATGAAAGACAAATACATTCTACAAAGCTAATTGAATACAATGAAAGTCAAACACATTCAAACAAAGCTATTTGAATCAAATGAAAGTGAAACACATTCAAACAAAGCTATTTGAATCAAATGAGAGTCAAATACAATTAAACAAAGCTAATTAAATCAAATAAAAGTCAAATACATTCTACAAAGCTAATTGAATCAAATGAAAGTCAAACACATTCAAACAAAGCTAATTGAATTAACTGAAAGTCAAATACATTCAACAAAGAGAAATGAATCAAATGAAAGTCAAACACGTTCAAACAAAGATTTCGTATTAAATGAAAGTCAAATACATTCTACAAAGCTAATTGAATCAAATGAAAGTCAAACACAATCAAATAAAGCTATTTGAATCAAATGAAAGTGAAATACATTCTACAAAGCTTATTGAATCAAATGAAAGTCAAACACATTCAAACAAAGCTATTTGAATCAAATGAGAGTCAAATACATTCAAACAAAGCTAATTAAATCAAATAAAAGTAAAATACATTTCTACAAAGCTAATTGAATCAAATGAAAGTCAAACACATTCAAACAAAGCCTTTTAAATCAAATGAAAGTCAAACACATTCAAAAAAAGCTTTTTAATTTAAATGAAAGTAAAACACATTCAGACAAAGCTATATAAATCAAATGAAAGTGAAATGCATTCTAACAAAGCAAATTGAATTAAATGAAATTCAAACACATTCAAACAAAGCTATTTGAATCAAATGACAGTCAAACACATTCTACAAAGCTAATTAAATCAAATGAAAGTCAAGCACATTCTAACAAAGCTATTTTAATCAAATGAAAGTCAAATACATTCTACAAAGCTAATTGAATCAAATGAAAGTCAAATACATTCTACAAAGCTAATTGAATCAAATGAAAGTCAAACACATTCAAACAAAGTCTTTTAAATCAAATGAAAGTCAAACACATTCTAAAAAAGCTTTTTAATTTAAATGAAAGTCAAACACATTCAAACAAAGCTATATAAATCAAATGAAAGTGAAATGCATTCTACAAAGCAAATTGAATTAAATGAAATTCAAACACATTCAAACAAAGCTATTTGAATCAAATGACAGTCAAATACATTCTACAAAGCAAATTGAATCAAATGAAAGTCAAACACAGTCAAACAAAGTTATTTGATTCAAATGAAAGTCAAATACATTCTACAAAGCTAATTGAATCAAATGAAAGTCAAACACATTCAAACAAAGCTAATTAAATCAAATAAAAGTCAAATACATTCTACAAAGCTAATTGAATCATATAAAAGTCAAACACATTCAAACAAAGCTAATTGAATCAAATGGAAGTCAAATACATTCTACAATGCTTATTGAATTAAATTAAAGTCAAACAAATTCAAAATAAGCTAATTGAATTTAAAGAGAGTCAAACACATTCAAACAAAGCTTTCGAATCAAGTGAAAGTCAAATACATTCTACAAAGCGAATTGAATCAAATGAAAGTCAAACACATTCAAACAAAGCTATTTGAATCAAATGAAAGACAAATACATTCTACAAAGCAAATTGAAACAAATGAAAGTCAAAACACATTCAAACAAAGCTAATTGAATCAAATGAAAGTCAAGCACATTCAAACAAAGCTATTTTAATCAAATGAAAGACAAATACATTCTACAAAGCTAATTGAATACAATGAAAGTCAAACACATTCAAACAAAGCTATTTGAATCAAATGAAAGTGAAACACATTCAAACAAAGCTATTTGAATCAAATGAGAGTCAAATACAATTAAACAAAGCTAATTAAATCAAATAAAAGCCAAATACATTCTACAAAGCTAATTGAATCAAATGAAAGTCAAACACATTCAAACAAAGCTAATTGAATTAACTGAAAGTCAAATACATTCAACAAAGCGAATTGAATCAAATGAAAGTCAAACACATTCAAACAAAGCTAATTGAATCAAATGAAAGTTAAACACATTCAAACAAAGATTTCGTATTAAATGAAAGTCAAATACATTCTACAAAGCTAATTGAATCAAATGAAAGTCAAACACATTAAATAAAAGCTACTTGAATCAAATGAAAGTCAAATACATTCTACAAAGCTAATTGAATCAAATGAAAGTCAAACACATTCAAACAAAGCTATTTGAATCAAATGAGAGTCAAATAAATTTAAACAAAGCTAATTAAATCAAATAAAAGTAAAATACATTCTACAAAGCTAATTGAATCAAATGAAAGTCAAACACATTCAAACAAAGCCTTTTAAATCAAATGAAAGTGAAACACATTCAAAAAAAGCTTATTAATTTAAATGAAAGTCAAACACATTCAAACAAAGCTATATAAATCAAATGAAAGTGAAATGCATTCTACAAAGCAAATTGAATTAAATGAAATTCAAACACATTCAAAACAAAGCTATTTTAATCAAATGACAGTCAAATACATTCTACAAAGCAAATTGAATCAAATGAAAGTCATACACAGTCAAAGAAAGTTATTTGTTTCAAATGAAAGTCAAATACATTCTACAAAGCTAATTGAATCAAATGAAAGTCAAACACATTCAAACAAAGCTAATTAAATCAAATAAAAGTTAAATACATTCTACAAAGCTAATTGAATCATATAAAAGTCAAACACATTCAAACAAAGCTAATTGAATCAAATGGAAGTCAAATACATTCTACAATGCTAATTGAATTAAATTAAAGTCAAACACTTTCAAAATAAGCTAATTGAATTTAATGAAAGTCAAACACATTCAAACAAAGCTTTCGAATCAAGTGAAAGTCAAATACATTCTACAAAGCTAATTGAATCAAATGAAAGTCAAACACATTCAAACAAAGCTATTTGAATCAAATGAAAGTCAAATACGTTCTACTAAGCTAATTGGATCAAATAAAGAAACACATTCAACAAAGCTATTTGAATCAAATGACAGTCAAATACGTGCTACAAAGCTAATTGTATCAAATGAAAGTGAAACACATTCAAACAAAGCTATTTGAATAAAATGAAAGTGAAATGCATTCTACAAAGCTAATTGAATCAAATGAAAGTGAAACACATTCAAACAAAGCTATTTGAATCAAATGAGAGTTAAATACATTCAAACAAAGCTAATTAAATCAAATAAAAGTCAAATACATTCTACAAAGCTAATTGAATCAAATGAAAGTCAAACACATTCAAACAAAGTATTTGAATAATGAAAGTAAAACATTAACAAAAAATGAATAAATGAAAGTCAAACACATTCAAACAAAGCTATTTTAATCAAATGAAAGACAAATACATTCTACAAAGCTAATTGAATACAATGAAAGTCAAACACATTCAAACAAAGCTATTTGAATCAAATGAAAGTGAAACACATTCAAACAAAGCTATTTGAATCAAATGAGAGTCAAATACAATTAAACAAACCTAATTAAATCAAATAAAAGTCAAATACATTCTACAAAGCTAATTGAATCAAATGAAAGTCAAACACATTCAAACAAAGCTAATTGAATTAACTGAAAGTCAAATACATTCAACAAAGCGAATTAAATCAAATGAAAGTCAAACACATTCAAACAAAGCTAATTGAATCAAATGAAAGTTCAAACACATTCAAACAAAGATTTCGTATTAAATGAAAGTCAAATACATTCTACAAAGCTAATTGAATCAAATGAAAGTCAAACACAATCAAAATAAAGCTATTTGAATCAAATGAAAGTCAAATACATTCTACAAAGCTAATTGAATCAAATGAAAGTCAAACACATTCAAACAAAGCTATTTGAATCAAATGAGAGTCAAATAAATTTAAACAAAGCTAATTAAATCAAATAAAAGTAAAATACATTCTACAAAGCTAATTGAATCAAATGAAAGTCAAACACATTCAAACAAAGCCTTTTAAATCAAATGAAAGTGAAACACATTCAAAAAAAGCTTTTTAAATTTAAATGAAAGTCAAACACATTCAAACAAAGCTATATAAATCAAATGAAAGTGAAATGCATTCTACAAAGCAAATTGAATTAAATGAAATTCAAAACACATTCAAACAAAAGCTATTTTAATCAAATGACAGTCAAATACATTCTACAAAGCAAATTGAATCAAATGAAAGTCATACACAGTCAAAGAAAGTTATTTGATTCAAATGAAAGTCAAAATACATTTCTACACAAAGCTAATTGAATCAAATGAAAGTCAAACACATTCAAACAAAGCTAATTAAATATCAAATATAAAAGTCAAAATACATTCTACAAAGCTAATTGAATCAAATGAAAGTGAAACACATTCAAACAAAGCTATTTGAATCAAATGAGAGTTAAATACATTCAAACAAAGCTACTTAAGTCAAATAAAAGTCAAATACATTCTACAAAGCTAATTGAATCAAATGAAAGTCAAACACATTCAAACAAAGCTATTTGAATTAACTGAAAGTCAAATACATTCAACAAAGCGAAATGAATCAAATGAAAGTCGAACACATTCAAACATAGCTAATTGAATCAAATGAAAGTCAAACACAATTCAAACAAAGATTTCGTATTAAATGAAAGTCAAATACATTCTACAAAGCTAATTGAATCAAATGAAAGTCAAAACACAATCAAATTAAAGCTATTTGAATAAAATGAAAGTCAAAATACATTCTACAAAGCTAATTGAATCAAATGAAAGTCAAACACATTCAAACAAAGCTATTTGAATCAAATGAGAGTCAAATTAAATTTAAACAAAGCTAATTAAATTCAAATAAAAGTAAAATACATTCTACGAAGCTAATTGAATCAAATGAAAGTCAAACACATTCAAACAAAGCCTTTTAAATCAAATGAAAGTCAAACACATTCAAAAAAAGCTTTTTAATTTAAATGAAAGTCAAACACACATTCTAAACAAAGCTATATAAATCAAAAGAATGTGAAATGCATTTTACAAAGCAAATTGAATTAAATGAAATTCAAACACATTCAAACAAAGCTATTTGAATCAAATGACAGTCACATACATTCTACGAAGCAGATTGAATCAAATGAAAGTCAAACACAGTCAAACAAAGTTATTTGATTTAAATGAAAGTCAAATACATTCTGCAAAGCTAATTGAATCAAATGAAAGTCAAACACATTCAAACAAAGCTAATTAAATCAAATAAAAGTCAAATACATTCTACAAAGTTAATTGAATCATATAAAAGTCAAACACATTCAAACAAAGCTAATTGAATCAAATGGAAGTGGAATACATTCTACAATGCTTATTGAATTATATGAAAGTCAAACACATTCAAACAAAAGCTTTCGAATCAAGTGAAAGTCAAATACATTCTACAAAGCGAATTGAATCCAATGAAAGTCAAACACATTCAAACAAAGCTATTTGAATCAAATGAAAGACAAATACATTCTACAAAGCAAATTGAAACAAATGAAAGTCAAACACATTCAAACATAGCTATTTGAATCAAATGAAAGTCAAATACGTTCTACAAAGCTAATTGTATCAAATGAAAGTCAAACGCAATCAAATAAAGCTATTTGAGTCAAATGAAAGTCAAACACATTCAAACAAAGTTGTTTAAATTAAATGAAAGTGAAATGTATTCTACAAAGCTAATTGAATCAAATGAAAGTTAAATGCATTCAAACAAAGCTACTTGAATCAAATAAGAGTCAAATACATTCTACAAAGCTAATTGAATCAAATGAAAGTCAAACACATTCAAACAATGCTAATTGAATCAAATGAAAGTCAAGCACATTCAAACAAAGCTATTTTAATCGAATGAAAGTCAATTACATTCTACAAAGCTAATTGAATCAAATGAAAGTCAAACACATTCAAACAAAGCTATTTAAATCAAGTGAAAGTGAAATGCATTCTACAAAGCTAAGTGAATCAAATAAAAGTCAAACACATTCAAACAAAGCTTTTTCAATAAAATAAAAGTCAAATACATTATACAAAGCTCATTGAATCAAATGAAAGTTAAATAAATTCCTACAAAGCTTTTAAAATCAAATGAAAGTCTAACACATTCAAACAAAGCTATTTGAATCAAATGAAAGTCAAATGTATTCAATAATGCTTATTGAATCAAATGAATGTCAAACACATACAAACAAAGCTATTTGAATCAAATGAAAGTCAAATACATTCTACAAAGCTAATTGAATCAAATGAAAGTCAAAACACATTCAAACAAAGCTAATTAAATCAAATAAAAGTCAAATACATTCTACAAAGCTAATTGAATCAAATAAAAGTCAAACACATTCAAACAAAGCTAATTGAATCAAATGGAAGTCAAATACATTCTACAATGCTTATTGAATTAAATTAAAGTCAAACACATTCAAAATAAGCTAATTAAATTTAATGAAAGTCAAACACATTCAAACAAAGCTTTCGAATCAAGTGAAAGTCAAATACATTCTACAAAGCGAATTGAATCAAATAAAAGTCAAACACATTCAAACAAAGCTATTTGAATCAAATGAAAGACAAATACATTCTACAAAGCAAATTGAAACAAATGAAAGTCAAACACATTCAAACAAAGCTATTTGAATCAAAACAAAGCTAATTAAATCAAATAAAAGTAAAATACATTCTACAAAGCTAATTGAATCAAATGAAAGTCAAACACATTCAAACAAAGCCTTTTAAATCAAATGAAAGTCAAACACATTCAAAAAAAGCTATATAAATCAAATTAAAGTGAAATGCATTCTACAAAGCAAATTGAATTAAATGAAATTCAAACACATTCAAACAAAGCTATTTGAATCAAATGACAGTAAAATACATTCTACAAAGCTAATTAAATCAATTGAAAGTCAAACACAGTCAAACAAAGCTATTTGAATCAAATGAAAGTCAAATACATTCTACAAAGCTAATTGAATAAAATGAAAGTCAAAGACATTCAAACAAAGTTGTTTAAATTAAATTAAAGTGAAATGTATGCTACAAAGCTAATTGAATAAAAAAAAAGTTAAACGCATTCAAACAAGGCTATTTGAATCAAATGAGAGTCAAATACATTCTACAAAGCTAATTGATTCAAATGAAAGTCAAACACATTCAAATAAAGCTATTTGAATCAAAAGAAAGTCAAATACATTCTACAAAGCTAATTGAATCAAATGAAAGTCAAACACATTCAAACAAAGCTATTTGAATCAAATGAGAGTCAAATAAATTCAAACAAAGCTAATTAAATCAAATAAAAGTAAAATACATTCTACAAAGCTAATTGAATCAAATGAAAGTCAAACACATTCAAACAAAGCCTTTTAAATCAAATGAAAGTCAAACACATTCAAAAAAAGCTTTTTAATTTAAATGAAAGTCAAACACATTCAAACAAAGCTATATAAATCAAATTAAAGTGAAATGCATTCTACAAAGCAAATTGAATTAAATGAAATTTAAACACATTAAAACGAAACTATTTGAATCAAATGACAGTCAAATACATTCTACAAAGCTAATTGAATCAATTGAAACTCAAACACATTCAAACAAAGCTATTTGAATCAAATGAATGTCAAATACATTTTACAAAGCTAATTGAATCAAATGAAAGTCAAACACATTCAAACAAAGCTATTTGAATCAAATGAGAGTCAAATACATTCAAACAAAGCTAATTAAATCAAATAAAAGTCAAATACATTCTACAAAGCTAATTGAATCAAATGAAAGTCAAACACAGTCAAACAAAGCTTTTTGAATCAAATGAAAGTCAAATACGTTCTACAAAGCTAATTGAATCAAATAAAAGTTAAACACATTCAAATAAAGCTTTTTGAATCAAATGAAAGTCAAATACGTTCTACAAAGCTAATTATATCAAATGAAAGTCAAACGCAATCAAATAAAGCTATTTGAGTCAAATGAAAGTCAAACACATTCAAACAAAGTTGTTTAAATTAAATGAAAGTGAAATGTATTCTACAAAGCTAATTGAATCAAATGAAAGTTAAACGCATTCAAACAAAGCTATTTGAATCAAATGAAAGTCAAACACATTCAAACAAAGCTAATTGAATCAAATGAAAGTCAAATACATTCAACAAAGCTAATTGAATCGAATGAAAGTCAAACACATTCAAACAAAGCTAATTGAATCAAATGAAAGTCAAGCACATTCAAACAAAGCTATTTTAATCGAATGAAAGTCAATTACATTCTACAAAGCTAATTGAATCTAATGAAAGTCAAACACATTCAAACAAAGCTGTTTGAATCAAATGAAAGTCAAACACATTCAAACAAAGCTATTTGAATCAAATGAGAGTCAAATACATTAAGACAAAGCTAATTAAATCAAATAAAAGTCTAATACATTCTACAAAGCTAATTGAATTAAATTAAAGTCAAACACATTCAAACAAAGCTAATTGAATCAAATGAAAGTCAAACACATTCAAACAAAGATTTCGAATCAAATGAAAGTCAAATACATTCTACAAAGCTAATTGAATCAAATGAAAGTCAAACACATTCAAATAAAGCTATTTCAATCAAATGAAAGTCAAATACATTCACAAAGCTAATTGAATCAAATGAAAGTCAAACACATTCAAACAAAGCTATTTGAATCAAATGAGAGTCAAATAAATTTAAACAAAGCTAATTAAATCAAATAAAAGTAAAATACATTCTACAAAGCTAATTGAATCAAATGAAAGTCAAACACATTCAAACAAAGCCTTTTAAATCAAATGAAAGTCAAACACATTCTAAAAAAGCTTTTTAATTTAAATGAAAGTCAAACACATTCAAACAAAGCTATATAAATCAAATTAAAGTGAAATGCATTCTACAAAGCAAATTAAATTAATTGAAATTCAAACACATTCAAACGAAACTATTTGAATCAAATGACAGTCAAATACATTCTACAAAGCTAATTGAATCAATTGAAAGTCAAACACATTCAAACAAAGCTATTTGAATCAAATGAAAGTCAAATACATTCAACAAAGCTAATTGAATCAAATGAAAGTCAAACACATTCAAACAAAGCTAATTGAATCAAATGAAAATCAAATACATTCTACATAGCTAATTGAATCAAATGAAAGTCGAACACATTCAAACAAAGCTATTTGAATAAAATGAAAGTCAAACACATTCAAACAAAGCTATTTGAATCAAATGAGAGTCAAATACATTCAAACAAAGCTAATTGAATCAAATGAAAGTCAAACACATTCAAACAAAGCTAATTGAATAAAATGAAAGTCAAATACATTCAACAAAGCTAATTGAATCAAATGAAAGTCAAACACATTCAAACAAAGCTAATTGAATCAAATGAAAGTCAAATGCATTCTACAAAGCTAATTGAATCAAATAAAAGTCAAACAAATTCAAATAAAGCTATTTAAATCAAATGAAAGTCATATACATTCTACAAAGCTAATTGAATCAAATGAAATTCAAACACATTCAAACAAAGCTATTTGAATCAAATGAGAGTCAAATAAATTCAAACAAAGCTAATTAAATCAAATAAAAGTAAAATACATTCTACAAAGCTAATTGAATCAAATGAAAGTCAAACACATTCAAACAAATCTATTTAAATTAAATGAATGTCAAATACATTCTACAAAGCTAATTGAACCAAATGAAAGTCAAACACATTCAAAACAAAGCTATTTGAAGAAAATGAAAGTCAAATACATTCTACAAAGCAAATTGAAACAAATGAAAGTCAAACACAGTCAAACAAAGTTATTTGAGTCAAGTGAAAGTCAAATACATTCTACAAAGCTAATTGAATCAAATGACAGTAAAATACATTCTACAAAGCTTATTGAATCAATTGAAAGTCAAACACATTCAAACAAAGCTATATGAATCAAATGAAAGTCAAATACATTCTACAAAGCTAATTGAATCAAATGAAAGTCAAAGACATTCAAACAAAGCTAATTGAATCAAATGAAAGTCAAACACATTCAAACAAAGCTATTTTAATTAAATGAATGTCAAATACATTCTACAAAGCGAATTGAATCAAATGAAAGTCAAACACATTCAAACAAAGCTATTTGAAGAAAATGAAAGTCAAATACATTCTACAAAGCTAATTGAATCAAATGAAAGTCAAACACATTCAAATAAAGCTATTTCAATCAAATAAAAGTCAAACACATTCTAAAAAAGCTTTTTAATTTAAATGAAAGTCAAACACATTCAAACAAAGCTATATAAATCAAATTAAAGTGAAATGCATTCTACAAAGCAAATTAAATTAATTGAAATTCAAACACATTCAAACGAAACTATTTGAATCAAATGACAGTCAAATACATTCTACAAAGCTAATTGAATCAATTGAAAGTCAAACACATTCAAACAAAGCTATTTGAATCAAATGAAAGTCAAATACATTCAACAAAGCTAATTGAATCAAATGAAAGTCAAACACATTCAAACAAAGCTAATTGAATCAAATGAAAGTCAAATACATTCTACAAAGCTAATTGAACCAAATGAAAGTCAAACACATTCAAACAAAGCTATTTGAATAAAATGAAAGTCAAACACATTCAATCAAAGCTATTTGAATCAAATGAGAGTCAAATACATTCAAACAAAGCTAATTGAATCAAATGAAAGTCAAATACATTAAACAAAGCTAATTGAATCAAATGAAAGTCAAAGACATTCAAAACAAAGCCATTTGAATCAAATGTAAGTCAAATACGTTCTACAAAGCTAATTGTATCAAATGAAAGTCAAACGCAATCAAATAAAGCTATTTGAGTCAAATGAAAGTCAAACACATCCAAACAAAGTTGTTTAAATTAAATTAAAGTGCAATGTATGTTACAAAGCTAATTGAATCAAATGAAAGTTAAACGCATTCAAACAAAGCTAATTGAATCAAATGAAAGTCAAACACATTCAAATAAAGCTATTTCAATCAAATGAAAGTCAAATACATTCTACAAAGCTAATTGAATGAAATGAAAGTCAAACACATTCAAACAAAGCTAATTGAATCAAATGAGAGTCAAATACATTCAACAAAGCTAATTGAATCAAATGAAAGTCAAACACATTCAAACAAAGCTACTTGAATCAAATAAAAGTCAAGCACATTCAAACAAAGCTATTTTAATCAAATGAAAGTCAAATACATTCTACCAAGCTAATTGAATCAAATGAAAGTCAAACACATTCAAACAAGGATATTTGAATCAAATGAGAGTCAAATACATTAAAACAAAGCTAATTAAATCAATTAAAAGTCTAATACATTCTACAAAGCTAATTGAATTAAATTAAAGTCAAACACATTCAAACAAAGCTAATTGAATAAAATGAAAGTAAAACACATTCAAACAAAGATTTTGAATCAAATGAAAGTCAAATACATTCTACAAAGCTAATTGAATCAAATGAAAGTCAAACACATTCAAATAAAGCTATTTCAATCAAATGAAAGTCAAATACATTCTACAAAGCTAATTGAATCAAATGAAAGTCAAACACATTCAAACAAAGCTATTTGAATCAAATGAGAGTCAAATAAATTTAAACAAAGCTAATTAAATCAAATGAAAGTAAAATACATTCTACAAAGCTAATTGAATCAAAAGAAAGTCAAACACATTCAAACAAAGCCTTTTAAATCAAATGAAAGTGAAACACATTCAAAAAAAGCTTTTTAATTTAAATGAAAGTCAAACACATTCAAACAAAGCTATATAAATCAAATGAAAGTGAAATGCATTCTACAAAGCAAATTGAATTAATTGAAATTCAGACACATTCAAACAAAGCTATTTGAATCAAATGACAGTTAAATACATTCTACAAAGCTAATTGAATCAATTGAAAGTCAAACACATTCAAACAAAGCTATTTAAATCAAATGAAAGTCAAATACATTCTTTAAAGCTAATTGAATCAAATGAAAGTCAAAGACATTCAAACAAAGCTAATTGAATCAAATGAAAGTCAAACACATTCAAACAAAGCTATTTTAATTAAATGAATGTCAAATACATTCTACAAAGCTAATTGAATCAAATGAAAGTCAAACACATTCAAACAAAGCTATTTGAAGAAAATTAAAGTCAAATACATTCTACAAAGCAAATTGAAACAAATAAAATTCAAACACAGTCAAACAAAGTTATTTGACTCAAATGAAAGTCAAATACATTCTACAAAGCTAATTGAATCAAATGAAAGTCAAACACATTCAAACAAAGCTATTTGAATCAAATGTAAGTCAAATACGTTCTACAAAGCTAATTGTATCAAATGAAAGTCAAACGCAATCAAATAAAGCTATTTGAGTCAAATGAAAGTGAAACACATCCAAACAAAGTTGTTTAAATTAAATTAAAGTGAAATGTATGCTACAAAGCTAATTGAATCAAATGAAAGTTAAACGCATTCAAACAAAGCTATTTGAATCAAATGAGAGTCAAATACATTCTACAAATCTAATTGAATCAAATGAAAGTCAAACACATTCAAACAAAGCTAATTGAATCAAATGAGAGTCAAATACATTCAACAAAGCTAATTGAATCAAATGAAAGTCAAACACATTCAAACAAAGCTAATTGAATCAAATGAAAGTCAAACACATTCAAACAAAGCTAATTGAATCAAATGAAAGTCAAATACATTCTACAAAGCTAATTGAATGAAATGAAAGTCAAACACATTCAAATAAAGCTAATTGAATCAAATGAGAGTCAAATACATTCAACAAAGCTAATTGAATCAAATGAAAGTCAAACACATTCAAACAAAGCTAATTGAATCAAATGAAAGTCAAGCACATTCAAACAAAGCTATTTTAATCAAATGAAATTCAAATACATTCTACCAAGCTAATTGAATCAAATGAAAGTAAAACACATTCAAACAAAGCTATTTGAATCAAATGAAAGTCAAACACATTCAAACAAAGCTATTTGAATCAAATGAGAGTCAAATACATTAAAAAAAAGCTAATTAAAACAAATAAAAGTCTAATACATTCTACAAAGCTAATTGAATTAAATTAAATTCAAACACATACAAACAAAGCTAATTGAATCAAATGAAAGTCAAACAAATTCAAACAAAGATTTTGAATCAAATGAAAGTCAAATACATTGTACAAAGCTAATTGAATCAAATGAAAGTCAAACACATTCAAATAAAGCTATTTGAATCAAAAGAAAGTCAAATACATTCTACAAAGCTAATTGAATCAAATGAAAGTCAAACACATCCAAACAAAGTTGTTTAAATTAAATTAAAGTGAAATGTATGCTACAAAGCTAATTGAATCAAATGAAAGTTAAACGCATTCAAACAAAGCTATTTGAATCAAATGAGAGTCAAATACATTCTACAAATCTAATTGAATCAAATGAAAGTCAAACACATTCAAACAAAGCTAATTGAATCAAATGAGAGTCAAATACATTCAACAAAGCTAATTGAATCAAATGAAAGTCAAACACATTCAAACAAAGCTAATTGAATCAAATGAAAGTCAAACACATTCAAACAAAGCTAATTGAATCAAATGAAAGTCAAATACATTCTACAAAGCTAATTGAATGAAATGAAAGTCAAACACATTCAAATAAAGCTAATTGAATCAAATGAGAGTCAAATACATTCAACAAAGCTAATTGAATCAAATGAAAGTCAAACACATTCAAACAAAGCTAATTGAATCAAATGAAAGTCAAGCACATTCAAACAAAGCTATTTTAATCAAATGAAATTCAAATACATTCTACCAAGCTAATTGAATCAAATGAAAGTAAAACACATTCAAACAAAGCTATTTGAATCAAATGAAAGTCAAACACATTCAAACAAAGCTATTTGAATCAAATGAGAGTCAAATACATTAAAAAAAAGCTAATTAAATCAAATAAAAGTCTAATACATTCTACAAAGCTAATTGAATTAAATTAAATTCAAAACACATACAAACAAAGCTAATTGAATCAAATGAAAGTCAAACAAATTCAAACAAAGATTTTGAATCAAATGAAAGTCAAATACATTGTACAAAGCTAATTGAATCAAATGAAAGTCAAACACATTCAAATAAAGCTATTTGAATCAAAAGAAAGTCAAATACATTCTACAAAGCTAATTGAATCAAATGAAAGTCAAACACATTCAAACAAAGCTATTTAAATCAAATGAGAGTCAAATAAATTCAAACAAAGCTAATTAAATCAAATAAAAGTAAAATACATTCTACAAAGCTAATTGAATCAAATGAAAGTCAAACACATTCAAACAAAGCCTTTTAAATCAAATGAAAGTCAAACACAATAAAAAAAGCTTTTTAATTTAAATGAAAGTCAAACACATTCAAACAAAGCTATATAAATCAAATTAAAGTGAAATGCATTCTACAAAGCAAATTGAATTAAATGAAATTCAAAAACATTCAAACGAATCTATTTGAATCAAATGACAGTCAAATACATTCTACGAAGCTAATTGAATCAATTGAAAGTCAAACACATTCAAACAAAGCTATTTGAATCAAATGAACGTCAAATACATTCTACAAAGCTAATTGAATCAAATGAAAGTCAAACACATTCAAACAAAGCTAATTGAATCAAATGAAAGTCAAAAACATTCAAATAAAGTTATTTTAATTAAATGAATGTCAAATACATTCTACAAAGCTAATTGAATCAAATGAAAGTCAAACACATTCAAACAAAGCTATTTGAAGAAAATGAAAGTCAAATACATTCTACAATGCAAATTGAAACAAATGAAAGTCCAACACAGTCAAACAAAGTTATTTGACTCAAATGAAAGTCAAATACATTCTACAAAGCTAATTGAATTAAATGAAAGTCAAACACATTCAAACAAAGCTAATTAAATCAAATAAAAGTTAAATACATTCTACAAAGCTAATTGAATCATATAAAAGTCAAACACATTCAAACAAAGCTAAATTGAATCAAATGAGAGTCAAATACATTCTACAAAGCTAAATTGAATCAAATGAAAGTCAAATACGTTTTACAAAGCTAATTGTATCAAATGAAAGTCAAACGCAATCAAATAAAGCTATTTGAGTCAAATGAAAATCAAACACATTCAAACAAAGTTGTTTAAATTAAATGAAAGTGAAATGTATTCTACAAAGCTAATTGAATCAAATGAAAGTTAAACGCATTCAAACAAAGCTATTTGAATCAAATGAAAGTCAAACACATTCAAACAAAGCTGATTGAATCAAATGAAAGTCAAATACATTCAACAAAGCTAATTGAATCAAATGAAAGTCAAAACACATTCAAACAAAGCTAATTGAATCAAATGAAAGTCAAGCACATTCAAACAAAGCTATTTTAATCGAATGAAAGTCAATTACATTCTACAAAGCTAATTGAATCAAATGAAAGTCAAACACATTCAAACAATGCTATTTGAATCAAATGAAATTCAAACACATTCAAACAAAGCTATTTGAATCAAATGAGAGTCAAATACATTAAGACAAAGCTAATTAAATCAAATATAAGTCTAATACATTCTACAAAGCTAATTGAATTAAATTAAAGTCAAACACATTCAAACAAAGCTAATTGAATCAAATGAAAGTTAAACACATTCAAACAAAGATTTCGAATCACATGAAAGTCAAATACATTCTACAAAGCTAATTGAATCAAAAGAAAGTCAAACACATTCAAAAAAAAGCTTTTTAATTTAAATGAAAGTCAAACACATTCAAATAAAGCTATATAAATCAAATTAAAGTGAAATGCATTCTACAAAGCAAATTGAATTAAATGAAATTCAAACACATTAAAACAAAGCTATTTGAATCAAATGACAGTAAAATAAATTCTACAAAGCTAATTGAATCAATTGAAAGTCAAACACATTCAAACAAAGCTATTTGAATCAAATGAAAGTCAAATACATTCTACAAAGCTAATTGAATCAAATGAAAGTCAAAGACATTTAAACAAAGCTAATTGAATCAAATGAAAGTCAAACACATTCAAACAAAGCTATTTTAATTAAATGAATGTCAAATACATTCTACAAAGCTAATTGAATCAAATGAAAGTCAAACACATTCAAACAAAGCTATTTGATGAAAATGAAAGTCAAATACATTCTACAAAGCAAATTGAAACAAATGAAAGTCAAACACAGTCAAACAAAGTTATTTGACTCAAATGAAAGTTAAATACATTCTACAAAGCTAATTGAATCAAATGAAAGTCAAACACATTCAAACAAAGCTATTTGAATCAAATGTAAGTCAAATACGTTCTACAAAGCTAATAGTATCAAATGAAAGTCAACGCAATCAAATAAAGCTATTTGAGTGAAATGAAAGTCAAACACATTCCAACAAAGCTATTTTAATTAAATGAATGTCAAATACATTCTACAAAGCTAATTGAATCAAATGAAAGTCAAACACATTCAAACAAAGCTATTTGAAGAAAATGAAAGTCAAATACATTCTACAAAGAAAATTGAATCAAATGAGAGTCAAATACATTAAAACAATGCTAATTAAATCAAATAAAAGTCTAATACATTCTACAAAGCTAATTGAATTAAATTAAAGTCAAACACATTCAAACAAAGCTAATTGAATCAAATGAAAGTCAAACACATTCAAACAAAGATTTCGAATAGTCAAATACATTCTACAAAGCTAATTGAATCAAATGAAAGTCAAACACATGCAAACAAAGCTATTTTAATAAAATGAATGTCAAATACATTCTACAAAGCTAATTGAATCAAATGAAAGTCAAACACATTCAAATAAAGCTATTTGAATCAAATGAAAGTCAAATACATTCTACAAAGCTAATTGAATAAAATGAAAGTCAAACACATTCAAACAAAGCTAATTAAATCAAATAAAAGTCAAATACATTCTACAAAGCTAATTGAATCATATAAAAGTCAAATATATTCAAACAAAGCTAATTGAATTAAATGGAAGTCAAATACATTCTACAAAGCTAATTGAATCAAAAGAAAGTCAAACAAATTCAAACAAAGCTATTTTAATAAAATGAATGTCAATTACATTCTACAAAGCTAATTGAATCAAATGAAAGTCAAACACATTCAAACAAAGCTAATTAAATCAAATAAAAGTCAAATACATTCTACAAAGCTAATTGAATCATATAAAAGTCAAATACATTCAAACAAAGCAAATTGAATCAAATAGAAGTCAAATACATTCTACAAAACTAATTGAATTAAATGAAAGTCAAACACATTCAAACAAAGCTATTTTAATTAAATGAATGTCAAATACATTCTACAAAGCTAATTGAATCAAATGAAAGTCAAACACATTCAAACAAAGCTATTTGAAGAAAATGAAAGTCAAATACATTCTACAAAGCAAATTGAATCAAATGAGAGTCAAATACATTAAAACAAAGCTAATTAAATCAAATAAAAGTCTTATACATTCTACAAAGCTAATTGAATAAAATTAAAGTCAAACACATTCAAACAAAGCTAATTGAATCAAATGAAAGTCAAACACATTCAAACAAAGATTTCGAATAGTCAAATACATTCTACAAAGCTAATTGAATCAAATGAAAGTCAAACACATGCAAACAAAGCTATTTTAATAAAATGAATGTCAAATACATTCTACAAAGCTAATTGAATCAAATGAAAGTGAAACACATTCAAATAAAGCTATTTGAATCAAATGAAAGTCAAATACATTCTACAAAGCTAATTGAATCAAATGAAAGTCAAACACATTGAAACAAAGCTAATTAAATCAAATAAAAGTCAAATACATTCTACAAAGCTAATTGAATCATATAAAAGTCAAATACATTCAAACAAAGCTAATTGAATCAAGTGGAAGTCAAATACATTCTACAAAGCTAATTGAATTAAATTAAAGTCAAACACATTCAAAATAAGCTAATTGAATTTAACGAAAGTCAAACGCATTCAAATAAAGCTTTCGAATCAAGTGAAAGTCAAATACATTCTACAAAGCTAATTGAAACAAATGAAAGTCAAACACATTCAAACAAAGCTATTTGAATCAAATGAAAGTCAAATTCATTCTACTAAGCTAATTGAATCAAATGAAAGTCAAACACATTCAAACAAAGCTATTTGAATCAAATGACAGTCAAATACATTCTACAAAGCTAATTGTATCAAATGAAAGTCAAACACATTCAAACAAAGCTATTTGAATCAAATGATAGTGAAATGCATTCTACAAAGCTAATTGAATCAAATGAAAGTGAAACACATTCAAACAAAGCTAATTGAATCAAATGAAAGTCAAACACATTCAAATAAAGCTATTTGAATCAAATGAAAGTCAAATACGTTCTACAAAGCTAATTGTATCAAATGAAAGTCAAACGCAATCAAATAAAGCTATTTGAGTCAAATGAAAGTCAAACACATTCAAACAAAGTTGTTTAAATTAAATGAAAGTGAAATGTATTCTTCAAAGCTAATTGAATCAAATGAAAGTGAAACGCATTCAAATAAAGCTATTTGAATCAAATGAAAGTCAAACACATTCAAACAAAGCTAATTGAATCAAATGAAAGTCAAACACATTCAAACAAAGATTTCGAATCAAATGAAAGTCAAATACATTCTACAAAGCTAATTGAATCAAATGAAAGTCAAACACATTCAAACAAAGCTATTTTAATAAAATGAATGTCAAATACATTCTACAAAGCTAATTGAATCAAATGAAAGTCAAACACATTCAAACAAAGCTATTTGAATCAAATGTAAGTCAAATACGTTCTACAAAGCTAATTGTATCAATTGAAAGTCAAACGCAATCAAATAAAGCTATTTGAGTCAAATGAAAGTCAAACACATTCAAACAAAGTTGTTTAAATTAAATTAAAGTGAAATGTATGCTACAAAGCTAATTGAACCAAATGAAAGTTAAACGCATTCAAACAAAGCTATTTGAATCAAATGAGAGTCAAATACATTCTACAAAGCTAATTGAATCAAATGAAAGTCAAACACATTCAAACAAAGCTAATTGAATCAAATGAGAGTCAAATACATTCAACAAAGCTAATTGAATCAAATGAAAGTCAAACACATTCAAACAAAGCTAATTGAATCAAATGAAAGTCAAGCACATTCAAACAAAGCTATTTTAATCAAATGAAAGTCAATTACATTCTACAAAGCTAATTGAATCAAATGAAAGTAAAACACATTCAAACAAAGCTATTTGAATCAAATGAAAGTCAAACACATTCAAACAAAGCTATTTGAATCAAATGAGAGTTAAATACATTAAAACAAAGCTAATTAAATCAAATAAAAGTCTAATACATTCTACAAAGCTAATTGAATTAAATTAAAGTCAAACACATTCTAACAAACCTAATTGAATCAAATGAAAGTCAAACACATTCAAAACAAAGATTTTGATTCAAATGAAAAGTCAAATACATTTTTACAAAAATAATTGAATCAAATGAAAGTCAAACACCTTCAAATAAAGCTATTTGAATCAAATGAAAGTCAAAATACATTCTACAAAGCTAATTGAATCAAATGAAAGTCAAACACATTCAAACGAAGCTATTTGAATCAAAGGAGAGTCAAATAAATTCAAACAAAGCTAATTAAATCAAATAATAAGTAAAATACATTCTCACAAAGCTAATTGAATCAAATGAAAGTCAAACACATTCAAACAAAGCCTTTTAAAACAAATGAAAGTCAAACACATTCAAAAAAAGCTTTTTAATTTAAATGAAAGTCAAACACATTCAAACAAAGCTATATAAATCAAATGAAAGTGAAATGCATTCTACAAAGCAAATTGAATTAAATGAAATTCAAACACATTCAAAGAAAGCTATTTGAATCAAATGACAGTCAAACACATTCTACAAAGCTAATTGAATCAATTGAAAGTCAAACACATTCAAACAAAGCTATTTGAATCAAATGAAAGTCAAATACATTCTACAAAGCTAATTGAATCAAATGAAAGTCAAACACATTCAAACAAAGTCTTTTTAAATCAAATGAAAGTCAAACACATTCAAAAAAAGCTTTTTAATTTAAATGAAAGTCAAACACATTCAAACAAAGCTATATAAATCAAATTAAAGTGAAATGCATTCTACAAAGCAAATTGAATTAAATGAAATTCAAACACATTCAAACAAAACTATTTTAATCAAATGACAGTCAAATACATTCTACAAAGCTAATTGAATCAATTGAATGTCAAACACATTCAAACAAAGCTATTTGAATCAAATGAAAGTCAAATACAATCTACAAAGCTAATTGAATCAAATGAAAGTCAAAGACATTTCAAACAAAGCTAATTGAATCAAATGAAAGTCAAACACATTCAAACAAAGCTATTTAATTAAATAATGTCAAATACATTCTACAAAGCTAATTGAATCAAATGAAAGTCAAACACATTCAAATAAAGCTATTTTGAATTAAATTAATAATCAAATACATTCTACAAAGCAAATTGAAACAAATGAAAGTCAAACACAGTCAAACAAAGTTATTTGACTCAAATGAAAGTCAAATACATTCTACAAAGCTAATTGAATCAAATGAAAGTCAAACACATTCAAACAAAGCTATTTGAATCAAATGTAAGTCAAATACGTTCTACAAAGCTAATTGTATCAAATGAAAGTCAAACGCAATCAAATAAAGCTATTTGATTCAAATGAAAGTCAAACACATTCAAACAAAGTTGTTTAAATTAAATTAAAGTGAAATGTATGCTACAAAGCTAATTGAATCAAATGAAAGTTAAACGCTTTCAAACAAAGCTATTTGAATCAAATGAGAGTCAAATACATTCTACAAAGCTAATTGAATCAAATGAAAGTCAAAACACATTCAAACAAAGCTAATTGAATCAAATGAGAGTCAAATACATTCAACAAAGCTAATTGAATCAAATGAAAGTCAAACACATTCAAACAAAGCTAATTGAATCAAATGAAAGTCAAGCACATTCAAACAAAGCTATTTTAATCTAATGAAAGTCAATTACATTCTACAAAGCTAATTGAATCAAATGAAAGTAAAACACATTCAAACAAAGCTATTTGAATCAAATGAAAGTCAAACACATTCAAACAAAGCTATTTGAATCAAATGAGAGTCAAATACATTAAAACAAAGCTAATTAAATCAAATAAAAGTCTAATACATTCTACAAAGTAATTGAATTAAATTAAAGTCAAACACATTCAAACAAACCTAATTGAATCAAATGAAAGTCAAACACATTCAAACAAAGATTTTGAATCAAATGAAAGTCAAACACATTCAAATAAAGCTATTTGAATCAAATGAAAGTCAAATACATTCTACAAAGCTAATTGAATCAAATGAAATTCAAACACATTCAAACAAAGCTATTTGAATCAAAGGAGAGTCAAATAATTCAAACAAACCTAATTAAATCAAAAAAAAAAACATTCACAAAGCTATTGAATCAAAGGAGAGTCAAATAAATTCAAACAAAGCTATTTAAATCAAATAAAGTCAAATACATTCTACAAAGCTAATTGAATCAAATGAAAGTCAAAACACATTCAAACAAAGCTATTTAAAACAAATGAAAGTCAAACACAATTCAAAAAAAGCTTTCAGAATTAATCAAATGAAAGTCAAACACATTCAAACAAAGCTATTGAATCAAATGAAAGTCAAACACATTCAAAAAAAGCTTTAATTAAATGAAGTCAAACACATTCAAAAAAATAAAATCAAAAAAGTAAACATTCTACAAAGCTAATTGAATCAAATGAAAGTCAAACACATTCAAACAAAGCTATTTGAATCAAATGAAGAGAATGTCAAATAACATTCAAACAAAGCTAATTGAAATCAAAATAAAAAGTCAAAAATCAACATTCTACAAAGCTAATTGAATCAAATGAAAGTCAAACACATTCAAACAAAGTCTTTTAAATCAAATGAAAGTCAAACACATTCAAAAAAAGCTTTTTAATTTAAATGAAAGTCAAACACATTCAAACAAAGCTATATAAATCAAATGAAAGTGAAATGCATTCTACAAAGCAAATTGAATTAAATTAAATTCAAACACATTCAAACAAAACTATTTGAATCAAATGACAGTCAAATACATTCTACAAAGCTAATTGAATCAATTGAAAGTCAAACACATTCAAACAAAGCTATTTGAATCAAATGAAAGTCAAATACAATCTACAAAGCTAATTGAATCAAATGAAAGTCAAAACACATTCAAACAAAGCTAATTGAATCAAATGAAAGTCAAACACATTCAAACAAAGCTATTTTAATTAAATGAATGTTAAATACATTCTACAAAGCTAATTCAATCAAATGAAAGTCAAACACATTCAAACAAAGCTATTTGAAGAAAATGAAAGTCAAATACATTCTACAAAGCAAATTGAAACAAATGAAAGTCAAACACAGTCAAACAAAGTTATTTGACTCAAATGAAAGTCAAATACATTCTACAAAGCTAATTGAATCAAATGAAAGTCAAACACATTCAAACAAAGTCTTTTAAATCAAATGAAAGTCAAACACATTCAAAAAAAGCTTTTTAATTTAAATGAAAGTCAAACACATTCAAACAAAGCTATATAAATCAAATTAAAGTGAAATGCATTCTACAAAGCAAATTGAATTAAATTAAATTCAAACACATTCAAACAAAACTATTTGAATCAAATGACAGTCAAATACATTCTACAAAGCTAATTGAATCAATTGAAAGTCAAACACATTCAAACAAAGCTATTTGAATCAAATGAAAGTCAAATACAATCTACAAAGCTAATTAAATCAAATGAAAGTCAAACACATTTAAACAAAGCTAATTGAATCAAATGAAAGTCAAACACATTCAAACAAAGCTTTTTTAATTAAATGAATGTTAAATACATTCTACAAAGCTAATTGAATCAAATGAAAGTCAAACACATTCAAACAAAGCTATTTGAAGAAAATGAAAGTCAAATACATTCTACAAAGCAAATTGAAACAAATGAAAGTCAAACACAGTCAAACAAAGTTATTTGACTCAAATGAAAGTCAAATACATTCTACAAAGCTAATTGAATCAAATGAAAGTCAAACACAATCAAACAAAGCTATTTGAATCGAATGTAAGTCAAATACGTTCTACAAAGCTAATTGTATCAAATGAAAGTCAAACGCAATCAAATAAAGCTATTTGAGTCAAATGAAAGTCAAACACATTCAAACAAAGTTGTTTAAATTAAATTAAAGTGAAATGTATGCTACAAAGCTAATTGAATCAAATGAAAGTTAAACGCATTCAAACAAAGCTATTTGAATCAAATGAGAGTCAAATACATTCTACAAAGCTAATTGAATCAAATGAAAGTCAAACACATTCAAACAAAGCTAATTGAATCAAATGAGAGTCAAATACATTCAACAAAGCTAATTGAATCAAATGAAAGTCAAACACATTTAAACAAAGCTAATTGAATCAAATGAAAGTCAAGCACATTCAAACAAAGCTATTTTAATCAAATGAAAGTCAATTACATTCTACAAAGCTAATTGAATCAAATGAAAGTAAAACACATTCAAACAAAGCTATTTGAATCAAATGAAAGTCAAACACATTCAAACAAAGCTATTTGAATCAAATGAGAGTCAAATACATTAAAACAAAGCTAATGAAATCAAATAAAAGTCTAATACATTCTACAAAGCTAATTGAATTAAATTAAAGTCAAACACATTCAAACAAACCTAATTGAATCAAATGAAAGTCAAACACATTCAAACAAAGATTTTGAATCAAATGAAAGTCAAATACATTTTACAAAGCTAATTGAATCAAATGAAAGTCAAACACATTCAAATAAAGCTATTGGAATCAAATGAAAGTCAAATACATTCTACAAAGCTATTTGAATCAAAGGAGAGTCAAATAAATTCAAACAAACCTAATTAAATCAAATAAAAGTAAAATACATTCTAAAAAGCTAATTGAATCAAATGAAAGTCAAACACATTCAAACAAAGCCTTTTAAAACAAATGAAAGTCAAACACATTCAAAAAAAGCTTTTTAATTTAAATGAAAGTCAAACACATTCAAACAAAGCTATATAAATCAAATGAAAGTGAAATGCATTCTACAAAGCAAATTGAATTAAATGAAATTCAAACACATTCAAACAAAGCTATTTGAATCAAATGACAGTCAAACACATTCTACAAAGCTAATTGAATCAATTGAAAGTCAAACACATTCAAACAAAGCTATTTGAATCAAATGAAAGTCAAATACATTCAAACAAAGCTTTTTTAATTAAATGAATGTTAAATACATTCTACAAAGCTAATTGAATCAAATGAAAGTCAAACACATTCAAACAAAGCTATTTGAAGAAAATGAAAGTCAAATACATTCTACAAAGCAAATTGAAACAAATGAAAGTCAAACACAGTCAAACAAAGTTATTTGACTCAAATGAAAGTCAAATACATTCTACAAAGCTAATTGAATCAAATGAAAGTCAAACACAATCAAACAAAGCTATTTGAATCGAATGTAAGTCAAATACGTTCTACAAAGCTAATTGTATCAAATGAAAGTCAAACGCAATCAAATAAAGCTATTTGAGTCAAATGAAAGTCAAACACATTCAAACAAAGTTGTTTAAATTAAATTAAAGTGAAATGTATGCTACAAAGCTAATTGAATCAAATGAAAGTTAAACGCATTCAAACAAAGCTATTTGAATCAAATGAGAGTCAAATACATTCTACAAAGCTAATTGAATCAAATGAAAGTCAAACACATTCAAACAAAGCTAATTGAATCAAATGAGAGTCAAATACATTCAACAAAGCTAATTGAATCAAATGAAAGTCAAACACATTTAAACAAAGCTAATTGAATCAAATGAAAGTCAAGCACATTCAAACAAAGCTATTTTAATCAAATGAAAGTCAATTACATTCTACAAAGCTAATTGAATCAAATGAAAGTAAAACACATTCAAACAAAGCTATTTGAATCAAATGAAAGTCAAACACATTCAAACAAAGCTATTTGAATCAAATGAGAGTCAAATACATTAAAACAAAGCTAATGAAATCAAATAAAAGTCTAATACATTCTACAAAGCTAATTGAATTAAATTAAAGTCAAACACATTCAAACAAACCTAATTGAATCAAATGAAAGTCAAACACATTCAAACAAAGATTTTGAATCAAATGAAAGTCAAATACATTTTACAAAGCTAATTGAATCAAATGAAAGTCAAACACATTCAAATAAAGCTATTGGAATCAAATGAAAGTCAAATACATTCTACAAAGCTATTTGAATCAAAGGAGAGTCAAATAAATTCAAACAAACCTAATTAAATCAAATAAAAGTAAAATACATTCTAAAAAGCTAATTGAATCAAATGAAAGTCAAACACATTCAAACAAAGCCTTTTAAAACAAATGAAAGTCAAACACATTCAAAAAAAGCTTTTTAATTTAAATGAAAGTCAAACACATTCAAACAAAGCTATATAAATCAAATGAAAGTGAAATGCATTCTACAAAGCAAATTGAATTAAATGAAATTCAAACACATTCAAACAAAGCTATTTGAATCAAATGACAGTCAAACACATTCTACAAAGCTAATTGAATCAATTGAAAGTCAAACACATTCAAACAAAGCTATTTGAATCAAATGAAAGTCAAATACATTCTACAAAGCTAATTGAATCAAATGAAAGTCAAACACATTCAAACAAAGTCTTTTATATCAAATGAAAGTCAAACTCATTCAAAAAAAGCTTTTTAATTTATATGAAAGTCAAACACATTCAAACAAAGCTATATAAATCAAATGAAAGTGAAATGCATTCTACAAAGCAAATTGAATTAAATGAAATTCAAACACATTCAAACAAAGCTATTTGAATTAAATGACAGTCAAACACATTCTACAAAGCTAATTGAATCAATTGAAAGTCAAAACACATTCAAACAAAGCTTTTTGAATCAAATGAAAGTCAAATACATTCTACAAAGCTAATTGAATCAAATGAAAGTCAAACACATTCAAACAAAGTCTTTTAAATCAAATGAAAGTCAAACACATTCAAAAAAAGCTTTTTAATTTAAATGAAAGTCAAACACATTCAAACAAAGCTATATAAATCAAATTAAAGTGAAATGCATTCTACAAAGCAAATTGAATTAAATGAAATTCAAACACATTCAAACAAAAACTATTTGAATCAAATGACAGTCAAATACATTCTACAAAGCTAATTGAATCAATTGAAAGTCAAACACATTCAAACAAAGCTATTTGAATCAAATGAAAGTCAAATACAATCTACAAAGCTAATTGAATTAAAAAAAAGTCAAACACATTCAAACAAAGCTAATTGAATCAAATGAAAGTCAAACACATTCAAACAAAGCTATTTTAATTAAATGAATGTCAAATACATTCTACAAAGCAAATTGAAACAAATGAAAGTCAAACACAGTCAAACAAAGTTATTTGACTCAAATGAAAGTCAAATACATTCTACAAAGCTAATTGAATCAAATGAAAGTCAAACACATTCAAACAAAGCTATTTGAATCAAATGTAAGTCAAATACGTTCTACAAAGCTAATTGTATCAAATGAAAGTCAAACGCAATCAAATAAAGCTATTTGAGTCAAATGAAAGTCAAACACATTCAAACAAAGTTGTTTAAATCAAATTAAAGTACAATGTATGCTACAAAGCTAATTGAATCAAATGAAAGTTAAACGCATTCAAACAAAGCTATTTGAATCAAATGAGAGTCAAATACATTCTACAAAGCTAATTGAATCAAATGAAAGTCAAACACATTCAAACAAAGCTAATTGAATCAAATGAGAGTCAAATACATTCAACAAAGCTAATTGAATCAAATGAAAGTCAAACACATTCAAACAAAGCTAATTGAATCAAATGAAAGTCAAGCACATTCAAACAAAGCTATTTTAATCTAATGAAAGTCAATTACATTCTACAAAGCTAATTGAATCAAATGAAAGTAGAACACATTCAAACAAAGCTATTTGAATCAAATGAAAGTCAAACACATTCAAACAAAGCTATTTGAATGAAATGAGAGTCAAATACATTAAAACAAAGCTAATTAAATCAAATAAAAGTCTAATACATTCTACAAAGTTAATTGAATTAAATTAAAGTCAAACACATTCAAACAAACCTAATTGAATCAAATGAAAGTCAAACACATTCAAACAAAGATTTTGAATCAAATGAAAGTCAAATACATTTTACAAAGCTAATTGAATCAAATGAAAGTCAAACACATTCAAATAAAGCTATTTGAATCAAATGAAAGTCAAATACATTCTACAAAGCTAATTGAATAAAATGAAATTCAAACACATTCAAACAAAGCTATTTGAATCAAATGAAAGTCAAATACATTCTACAAAGCTAATTGAATCAAATGAAAGTCAAACACATTCAAACAAAGTCTTTTAAATCAAATGAAAGTCAAACACATTCAAAAAAAGCTTTTTAATTTATATGAAAGTCAAACACATTCAAACAAAGCTATATAAATCAAATGAAAGTGAAATGCATTCTACAAAGCAAATTGAATTAAATGAAATTCAAACACATTCAAACAAAGCTATTTGAATCAAATGACAGTCAAACACATTCTACAAAGCTAATTGAATCAATTGAAAGTCAAACACATTCAAACAAAGCTTTTTGAATCAAATGAAAGTCAAATACATTCTACAAAGCTAATTGAATCAAATGAAAGTCAAACACATTCAAACAAAGTCTTTTAAATCAAATGAAAGTCAAACACATTCAAAAAAAGCTTTTTAATTTAAATGAAAGTCAAACACATTCAAACAAAGCTATATAAATCAAATTAAAGTGAAATGCATTCTACAAAGCAAATTGAATTAAATTAAATTCAAACACATTCAAACAAAACTATTTGAATCAAATGACAGTCAAATACATTCTACAAAGCTAATTGAATCAATTGAAAGTCAAACACATTCAAACAAAGCTATTTGAATCAAATGAAAGTCAAATACAATCTACAAAGCTAATTGAATCAAATGAAAGTCAAACACATTCAAACAAAGCTAATTGAATCAAATGAAAGTCAAACACATTCAAACAAAGCTATTTTAATTAAATGAATGTTAAATACATTCTACAAAGCTAATTGAATCAAATGAAAGTCAAACACATTCAAACAAAGCTATTTGAAGAAAATGAATGTCAAATACATTCTACAAAGCAAATTGAAACAAATGAAAGTCAAACACAGTCAAACAAAGTTATTTGACTCAAATGAAAGTCAAATACATTCTACAAAGCTAATTGAATCAAATGAAAGTCAAACACAATCAAACAAAGCTATTTGAGTCAGATGTAAGTCAAATACGTTCTACAAAGCTAATTGTATCAAATGAAAGTCAAACGCAATCAAATAAAGCTATTTGAGTCAAATGAAAGTCAAACACATTCAAACAAAGTTGTTTAAATTAAATTAAAGTGAAATGTATGCTACAAAGCTAATTGAATCAAATGAAAGTTAAACGCATTCAAACAAAGCTATTTGAATCAAATGAGAGTCAAATACATTCTACAAAGCTAATTGAATCAAATGAAAGTCAAACACATTCAAACAAAGCTAATTGAATCAAATGAGAGTCAAATACATTCAACAAAGCTAATTGAATCAAATGAAAGTCAAACACATTCAAAGAAAGCTAATTGAATCAAATGAAAGTCAAGCACATTCAAACAAAGCTATTTTAATCTAATGAAAGTCAATTACATTCTACAAAGCTAATTGAATCAAATGAAAGTAGAACACATTCAAACAAAGCTATTTGAATCAAATGAAAGTCGAACACATTCAAACAAAGCTATTTGAATCAAATGAGAGTCAAATACATAAAAACAAAGCTAATTAAATCAAATAAAAGTCTAATACATTCTACAAAGTTAATTGAATTAAATTAAAGTCAAACACATTCAAACAAACCTAATTGAATCAAATGAAAGTCAAACACATTCCAACAAAGATTTTGAATCAAATGAAAGTCAAATACATTTTACAAAGCTAATTGAATCAAATGAAAGTCAAACACATTCAAATAAAGCTATTTGAATCAAATGAAAGTCAAATACATTCTACAAAGCTAATTGAATCAATTGAAAGTCAAACACATTCAAACAAAGCTATTTGAATCAAATGAAAGTCAAATACAATCTACAAAGCTAATTGAATCAAATGAAAGTCAAACACATTCAAACAAAGCTAATTGAATCAAATGAAAGTCAAACACATTCAAACAAAGCTATTTTAATTAAATGAATGTTAAATACATTCTACAAAGCTAATTGAATCAAATGAAAGTCAAACACATTCAAACAAAGCTATTTGAAGAAAATGAATGTCAAATACATTCTACAAAGCAAATTGAAACAAATGAAAGTCAAACACAGTCAAACAAAGTTATTTGACTCAAATGAAAGTCAAATACATTCTACAAAGCTAATTGAATCAAATGAAAGTCAAACACATTCAAACAAAGTCTTTTAAATCAAATGTAAGTCAAATACGTTCTACAAAGCTAATTGTATCAAATGAAAGTCAAACGCAATCAAATAAAGCTATTTGAGTCAAATGAAAGTCAAACACATTCAAACAAAGTTGTTTAAATTAAATTAAAGTGAAATGTATGCTTCAAAGCTAATTGAATCAAATGAAAGTTAAACGCATTCAAACAAAGCTATTTGAATCAAATGAGAGTCAAATACATTCTACAAAGCTAATTGAATCAAATGAAAGTCAAACACATTCAAACAAAGCTAATTGAATCAAATGAGAGTCAAATACATTCAACAAAGCTAATTGAATCAAATGAAAGTCAAACACATTCAAACAAAGCTAATTGAATCAAATGAAAGTCAAGCACATTCAAACAAAGCTATTTTAATCTAATGAAAGTCAATTACATTCTACAAAGCTAATTGAATCAAATGAAAGTAGAACACATTCAAACAAAGCTATTTGAATCAAATGAAAGTCGAACACATTCAAACAAAGCTATTTGAATCAAATGAGAGTCAAATACATAAAAACAAAGCTAATTAAATCAAATAAAAGTCTAATACATTCTATAAAGTTAATTGAATTAAATTAAAGTCAAACACATTCAAACAAACCTAATTGAATCAAATGAAAGTCAAACACATTCCAACAAAGATTTTGAATCAAATGAAAGTCAAATACATTTTACAAAGCTAATTGAATCAAATGAAAGTCAAACACATTCAAATAAAGCTATTTGAATCAAATGAAAGTCAAATACATTCTACAAAGCTAATTGAATCAAATGAAAGTCAAACACATTCAAACAAAGCTATTTGAATCAAAGGAGAGTCAAATAGATTCTAACAAACCTAATTAAATCAAATAAAAGTAAAATACATTCTACAAAGCTAATTGAATCAAATGAAAGTCAAACACATTCAAACAAAGCCTTTTAAAACAAATGAAAGTCAAACACATTCAAAAAAAGCTTTTTAATTTAAATGAAAGTCAAACACATTCAAACAAAGCTATATAAATCAAATGAAAGTGAAATGCATTCTACAAAGCAAATTGAATTAAATGAAATTCAAACACATTCAAACAAAGCTATTTGAATCAAATGACAGTCAAACACATTCTACAAAGCTAATTGAATCAATTGAAAGTCAAACACATTCAAACAAAGCTATTTGAATCAAATGAAAGTCAAATACATTCTACAAAGCTAATTGAATCAAATGAAAGTCAAACACATTCAAACAAAGTCTTTTAAATCAAATGAAAGTCAAACACATTCAAAAAAAGCTTTTTAATTTAAATGAAAGTCAAACACATTCAAACAAAGCTATATAAATCAAATGAAAGTGAAATGCATTCTACAAAGCAAATTGAATTAAATGAAATTCAAACACATTCAAACAAAACTATTTGAATCAAATGACAGTCGAACACATTCTACAAAGCTAATTGAATTAAATGAAATTCAAACACATTCAAACAAAGCTATTTGAATCAAATGACAGTCAAACACATTCTACAAAGCTAATTGAATCAATTGAAAGTCAAACACATTCAAACAAAGCTATTTGAATCAAATGAAAGTCAAATACATTCTACAAAGCTAATTGAATCAAATGAAAGTCAAACACATTCAAACATAGTCTTTTAAATCAAATGAAAGTCAAACACATTCAAAAAAAGCTTTTTAATTTAAATGAAAGTCAAACACATTCAAACAAAGCTATATAAATCAAATGAAAGTGAAATGCATTCTACAAAGCAAATTGAATTAAATGAAATTCAAACACATTCAAACAAAGCTATTTGAATCAAATGACAGTCAAACACATTCTACAAAGCTAATTGAATCAATTGAAAGTCAAACACATTCAAACAAAGCTATTTGAATCAAATGAAAGTCAAATACATTCTAGAAAGCTAATTGAATCAAATGAAAGTCAAACACATTCAAACAAAGTCATTTAAATCAAATGAAAGTCAAACACATTCAAAAAAAGCTTTTTAATTTAAATGAAAGTCAAACACATTCAAACAAAGCTATATAAATCAAATTAAAGTGAAATGCATTCTACAAAGCAAATTGAATTATATGAAATTCAAACACATTCAAACAAAACTATTTGAATCAAATGACAGTCAAATACATTCTACAAAGCTAATTGAATCAATTGAAAGTCAAACACATTCAAACAAAGCTATTTGAATCAAATGAAAGTCAAATACAATCTACAAAGCTAATTGAATCAAATTAAAGTCGAACACATTCAAACAAAGATAATTGAATCAAATGAAAGTCAAACACATTCAAACAAAGCTATTTTAATTAAATGAATGTCAAATACATTCTACAAAGCTAATTGACTCAAATGAAAGTCAAACACATTCAAACAAAGCTATTTGAAGAAAATGAAAGTCAAATACATTCTACAAAGCAGATTGAAACAAATGAAAGTCAAACACAGTCAAACAAAGTTATTGGACTCAAATGAAAGTCAAATACATTCTACAAAGCTAATTGAATCAAATGAAAGTCAAACACATTCAAACAAAGCTATTTGAATCAAATGTAAGTCAAATACGTTCTATAAAGCAAATTGAATCAAATGAAAGTAAAACACATTCAAACAAAGCTATTTGAATCAAATGAAAGTCAAACACATTCAAACAAAGCTATTTGAATCAAATGTAAGTCAAATACGTTCTATAAAGCAAATTGAATCAAATGAAAGTAAAACACATTCAAACAAAGCTATTTGAATCAAATGAAAGTCAAACACATTCAAACAAAGCTATTTGAATCAAATGAAAGTCAAATACATTAAAACAAAGCTAATTAAATCAAATAAAAGTCTAATACATTCTACAAAGTTAATTGAATTAAATTAAAGTCAAACACATTCAAACAAACCTAATTGAATCAAATGAAAGTCAAACACATTCAAACAAAGATTTTGAATCAAATGAAAGTCAAATACATTTTACAAAGCTAATTGAATCAAATGAAAGTTAAACACATTCAAATAAAGCTATTTGAATCAAATGAAAGTCAAATACATTCTACAAAGCTAATTGAATCAAATGAAAGTCAAACACATTCAAACAAAGCTATTTGAATCAAAGGAGAGTCAAATAAATTCAAACAAACCTAATTAAATCAAATAAAAGTAAAATACATTCTACAAAGCTAATTGAATCAAATGAAAGTCAAACACATTCAAACAAAGCCTTTTAAAACAAATGAAAGTCAAACACATTCAAAAAAAGCTTTTTAATTTAAATGAAAGTCAAACACATTCAAACAAAGCTATATAAATCAAATGAAAGTGAAATGCATTCTACAAAGCAAATTGAATTAAATGAAATTCAAACACATTCAAACAAAGCTATTTGAATCAAATGACAGTCAAACACATTCTACAAAGCTAATTGAATCAATTGAAAGTCAAACACATTCAAACAAAGCTATTTGAATCAAATGAAAGTCAAATACATTCTACAAAGCTAATTGAATCAAATGAAAGTCAAACACATTCAAACAAAGTCTTTTAAATCAAATGAAAGTCAAACACATTCAAAAAAAGCTTTTTAATTTAAATGAAAGTCAAACACATTCAAACAAAGCTATATAAATCAAATTAAAGTGAAATGCATTCAACAAAGCAAATTGAATTAAATGAAATTCAAACACATTCAAACAAAGCTATTTGAATCAAATGACAGTCAAACACATTCTACAAAGCTAATTGAATCAATTGAAAGTCAAACACATTCAAACAAAGCTATTTGAATCAAATGACAGTCAAACACATTCTACAAAGCTAATTGAATCAATTGAAAGTCAAACACATTCAAACAAAGCTATTTGAATCAAATGAAAGTCAAATACATTCTACAAAGCTAATTGAATCAAATGAAAGTCAAACACATTCAAACAAAGTCTTTTAAATCAAATGAAAGTCAAACACTTTCAAAAAAAGCTTTTTAATTTAAATGAAAGTCAAACACATTCAAACAAAGCTATATAAATCAAATTAAAGTGAAATGCATTCTACAAAGCAAATTGAATTATATGAAATTCAAACACATTCAAACAAAACTATTTGAATCAAATGACAGTCAAATACATTCTACAAAGCTAATTGAATCAATTGAAAGTCAAACACATTCAAACAAAGCTATTTGAATCAAATGAGAGTCAAATAAATTCTACAAAGCAAATTGAATCAAATGAAAGTCAAACACATTCAAACAAAGCTAATTGAATCAAATGAGAGTCAAATACATTCAACAAAGCTAATTGAATCAAATGAAAGTCAAACACATTCAAACAAAGCTAATTGAATCAAATGAAAGTCAAGCACATTCAAACAAAGCTATTTTAATCAAATGAAAGTCAATTACATTCTACAAAGCTAATTGAATCAAATGAAAGTAAAACACATTCAAACAAAGCTATTTGAATCAAATGAGAGTCAAATACATTAAAACAAAGCTAATTAAATCAAATAAAAGTCTAATACATTCTACAAAGCTAATTGAATTAAACTATAGTCAAACACATTCAAACAAACCTAATTGAATCAAATGAAAGTCAAACACATTCAAACAAAGATTTTGAATCAAATGAAAGTCAAATACATTTTACAAAGCTAATTGAATCAAATGAAAGTCAAACACATTCAAATAAAGCTATTTAAATCAAATGAAAGTCAATTACATTCTACAAAGCTAATTAAATCAAATGAAAGTCAAACACATTCAAACAAAGCTATTTGAATCAAAGGAGAGTCAAATAAATTCAAACAAAGCTAATTAAATCAAATAATAGTAAAATACATTCTACAAAGCTAATTGAATCAAATGAAAGTCAAACACATTCAAACAAAGCCTTTTAAAACAAATGAAAGTCAAACACATTCAAAAAAAGCTTTCGAATCAAATGAAAGTCAAATACATTCTACAAAGCTAATTGAATCAAATGAAAGTCAAACACATTCAAACAAAGCTATTTGAATCAAAAGAGAGTCAAATAAATTCAAACAAAGCTAATTAAATAAAATAAAAGTAAAATAAATTCTACAAAGCTAATTGAATCAAATGAAAGTCAAACACATTCAAAAAAAGTCTTTTAAATCAAATGAAAGTCAAACACATTCAAAAAAAGCTTTTTAATTTAAATGAAAGTCAAACACATTCAAACAAAGCTATATAAATCAAATGAAAGTGAAATGCATTCTACAAAGCAAATTGAATTAAATGAAATTCAAACACATTCAAACAAAGCTATTTGAATCAAATGACGGTCAAACACATTCTACAAAGCTAATTGAATCAATTGAAAGTCAAACACATTCAAACAAAGCTTTTTGAATCAAATTAAAGTCAAATACATTCTACAAAGCTAATTGAATCAAATGAAAGTCAAACACATTCAAACAAAGTCTTTTAAATCAAATGAAAGTCAAACACATTCAAAAAAAGCTTTTTAATTTAAATGAAAGTCAAACACATTCAAACAAAAATATATAAATCAAATTAAAGTGAAATGCATTCTACAAAGCAAATTGAATTAAATGAAATTCAAACACATTCAAACAAAACTATTTGAATCAAATGACAGTCAAATACATTCTACAAAGCTAATTGAATCAATTGAAAGTCAAACACATTCAAACAAAGCTATTTGAATCAAATGAAAGTCAAATACAATCTACAAAGCTAATTGAATCAAATGAAAGTCAAACACATTCAAACAAAGCTAATTGAATCAAATGAAAGTCAAACACATTCAAACAAAGCTATTTTAATTAAATGAATGTCAAATACATTCTACAAAGCTAATTGAATCAAATGAAAGTCAAACACATTCAAACAAAGCTATTTGAAGAAAATGAAAGTCAAATACATTCTACAAAGCAAATTGAAACAAATGAAAGTCAAACACAGTCAAACAAAGTTATTTGACTCAAATGAAAGTCAAATACATTCTACAAAGCTAATTGAATCAAATGAAAGTCAAACACATTCAAACAAAGCTATTTGAATCAAATGTAAGTTAAATACGTTCTACAAAGCTAATTGTATCAAATGAAAGTCAAACGCAATCAAATAAAGCTATTTGAGTCAAATGAAAGTCAAACACATTCAAACAAAGTTGTTTAAATTAAATTAAAGTGAAATGTATGCTACAAAGCTAATTGAATCAAATGAAAGTTAAACGCATTCAAACAAAGCTATTTGAATCAAATGAGAGTCAAATACATTCTACAAAGCTAATTGAATCAAATGAAAGTCAAACACATTCAAACAAAGCTAATTGAATCAAATGAGAGTCAAATACATTCAGCAAAGCTAATTGAATCAAATGAAAGTCAAACACATTCAAACAAAGCTAATTGAATCAAATGAAAGTCAAGCACATTCAAACAAAGCTATTTTAATCAAATGAAAGTCAATTACATTCTACAAAGCTAATTGAATCAAATGAAAGTAAAACACATTCAAACAAAGCTATTTGAATCAAATGAAAGTCAAACACATTCAAACAAAGCTATTTGAATCAAACGAGAGTCAAATACATTAAAACAAAGCTAATTAAATCAAATAAAAGTCTAATACATTCTACAAAGTTAATTGAATTAAATTAAAGTCAAACACATTCAAACAAACCTAATTGAATCAAATGAAAGTCAAACACATTCAAACAAAGATTTTGAATCAAATGAAAGTCAAATGCATTTTACAAAGCTAATTGAATCAAATGAAAGTCAAACACATTCAAATAAAGCTATTTGAATCAAATGAAAGTAAAATACATTCTACAAAGCTAATTGAATCAAATGAAAGTCAAACACATTCAAACAAAGCTATTTGAATCTAATGTAAGTCAAATACGTTCTACAAAGCTAATTGTATCAAATGAAAGTCAAACACAATCAAATAAAGCTATTTGAGTCAAATGAAAGTCAAACACATTCAAACAAAGTTGTTTAAATTAAATTAAAGTGAAATGTATGCTACAAAGCTAATTGAATCAAATGAAAGTTAAACGCATTCAAACAAAGCTATTTGAATCAAATGAGAGTCAAATACATTCTACAAAGCTAATTGAATCAAATGAAAGTCAAACACATTCAAACAAAGCTAATTGAATCAAATGAGAGTCAAATACATTCAACAAAGCTAATTGAATCAAATGAAAGTCAAACACATTCAAACAAAGCTAATTGAATCAAATAAAAGTCAAGCACATTCAAACAAAGCTATTTTAATAAAATGAAAGTCAATTACATTCTACAAAGCTAATTGAATCAAATGAAAGTAAAACACATTCAAACAAAGCTATTTCAATCAAATGAAAGTCAAAAACATTCAAACAAAGCTATTTGAATCAAATGAGAGTCAAATACATTAAAATAAAGCTAATTAAATCAAATAAAAGTCTAATACATTCTACAAAGCTAATTGAATTAAATTAAAGTCAAACACATTCAAACAAACCTAATTGGATCAAATGAAAGTCAAACACATTTAAACAAAGATTTTGAATCAAATGAAAGTCAAATACATTCTACAAAGCTAATTGAATCAAATGAAAGTCAAACACATTCAAATAAAGCTATTTGAATCAAATGAAAGTCAAATACATTCTACAAAGCTAATTGAATCAAATGAAAGTCAAACATATTCAAACAAAGCTATTTGAATCAAAGGAGAGTTAAATAAATTCAAACAAAGCTAATTAAATCACATAAAAGTAAAATACATTCTAGAAAGCTAAATGAATCAAATGAAAGTCAAACACATTCAAACAAAGATTTTGAATCAAATGAAAGTCAAATGCATTTTACAAAGCTAATTGAATCAAATGAAAGTCAAACACATTCAAATAAAGCTATTTGAATCAAATGAAAGTAAAATACATTCTACAAAGCTAATTGAATCAAATGAAAGTCAAACACATTCAAACAAAGTCTTTTAAATCAAATGAAAGTCAAACACATTCAAAAAAAGCTTTTTAATTTAAATGAAAGTCAAACACATTCAAACAAAGCTATATAAATCAAATGAAAGTGAAATGCATTCTACAAAGCAAATTGAATTAAATGAAATTCAAACACATTCAAACAAAGCTATTTGAATCAAATGACAGACAAACACATTCTACAAAGCTAATTGAATCAATTGAAAGTCAAACACATTCAAACAAAGCTATTTGAATCAAATGAAAGTCAAATACATTCTACAAAGCTAATTGAATCAAATGAAAGTCAAACACATTCAAACAAAGTCATTTAGTTCAAATGAAAGTCAAACACATTCAAACAAAGTCTTTTAAATCAAATGAAAGTCAAACACATTCAAAAAAAGCTTTTTAATTTAAATGAAAGTCAAACACATTCAAACAAAGCTATATAAATCAAATTAAAGTGAAATGCATTCTACAAAGCAAATTGAATTAAATGAAATTCAAACACATTCAAACAAAACTATTTGAATCAAATGACAGTCAAATACATTCTATAAACCTAATTGGATCAAATGAAAGTCAAACACATTTAAACAAAGATTTTGAATCAAATGAAAGTCAAATACATTCTACAAAGCTAATTGAATCAAATGAAAGTCAAACACATTCAAATAAAGCTATTTGAATCAAATGAAAGTCAAATACATTCTACAAAGCTAATTGAATCAAATGAAAGTCAAACATATTCAAACAAAGCTATTTGAATCAAAGGAGAGTCAAATAAATTCAAACAAAGCTAATTAAATCACATAAAAGTAAAATACATTCTAGAAAGCTAAATGAATCAAATGAAAGTCAAACACATTCAAACAAAGATTTTGAATCAAATGAAAGTCAAATGTATTTTACAAAGCGAATTGAATCAAATGAAAGTCAAACACATTCAAATAAAGCTATTTGAATCAAATGAAAGTAAAATACATTCTACAAAGCTAATTGAATCAAATGAAAGTCAAACACATTCAAACAAAGTCTTTTAAATCAAATGAAAGTCAAACACATTCAAAAAAAGCTTTTTAATTTAAATGAAAGTCAAACACATTCAAACAAAGCTATATAAATCAAATGAAAGTGAAATGCATTCTACAAAGCAAATTGAATTAAATGAAATTCAAACACATTCAAACAAAGCTATTTGAATCAAATGACAAACAAACACATTCTACAAAGCTAATTGAATCAATTGAAAGTCAAACACATTCAAACAAAACTTTATGAATCTAATGAAAGTCAAATGCATTCAACAAAGCTAATTTAATCAAATGAAAGTCAAACACATTCAAACAAAGTCTTTTAAATCAAATGAAAGTCAAACACATTCAAACAAAGTCTTTTAAATCAAATGAAAGTCAAACACATTCAAAAAAAGCTTTTTAATTTAAATGAAAGTCAAACACATTCAAACAAAGCTATATAAATCAAATTAAAGTGAAATGCATTCTACAAAGCAAATTGAATTAAATGAAATTCAAACACATTCAAACAAAACTATTTGAATCAAATGACAGTCAAATACATTCTACAAAGCTAATTGAATCAATTGAAAGTCAAACACATTCAAACAAAGCTATTTGAATCAAATGAAAGTCAAATACAATCTACAAAGCTAATTGAATCAAATGAAAGTCAAACACATTCAAACAAAGCTAATTGAATCAAATGAAAGTCAAACACATTCAAACAAAGCTATTTTAATTAAATGAATGTCAAATACATTCTACAAAGCTAATTGAATCAAATGAAAGTCAAACACATTCAAACAAAGCTATTTGAAGAAAATGAAAGTCATATACATTCTACAAAGCAAATTGAAACAAATGAAAGTCAAACACAGTCAAACAAAGTTATTTGACTCAAATGAAAGTCAAATACATTCTACAAAGCTAATTGATACAAATGAAAGTCAAACACATTCAAACAAAGCTATTTGAATCAAATGTAAGTCAAATACGTTCTACAAAGCTAATTGTATCAAATGAAAGTCAAACGCAATCAAATAAAGCTATTTGAGTCAAATGAAAGTCAAACACATTCAAACAAAGTTGTTTAAATTAAATTAAAGTTAAATGTATGCTACAAAGCTAATTGAATCAAATGAAAGTTAAACGCATTCAAACAAAGCTATTTGAATCAAATGAGAGTCAAATACATTCTACAAAACTAATTGAATCAAATGAAAGTCAAACACATTCAAACAAAGCTAATTGAATCAAATGAAAGTCAAGCACATTCAAACAAAGCTATTTTAATCAAATGAAAGTCAAATACATTCTACCAAGCTAATTGAATCAAATGAAAGTCAAACACATTCAAACAAAGCTAATTGAATCAAATCAGAGTCAAATACATTCAACAAAGCTAATTGAATCAAATGAAAGTCAAACACATTCAAACGAAGTCTTTTAAATCAAATGAAAGTAAAACACATTCAAAAAAAGGTTTTTAATTTAAGTGAAAGTCAAACACATTCAAACAAAGCTATATAAATCAAATTAAAGTGAAACGCATTCTACAAAGCAAATTGAATTAAATGAAATTCAAACACATTCAAACAAAACTATTTGAATCAAATGACAGTCAAACACATTCAAACAAAGCTAATTGAATCAAATGAAAGTCAAATACATTCAACAAAGCTAATTGAATCAAATGAAAGTCAAACACATTCGAACAAAGCTAATTGAATCAAATGAAAGTCAAGCACATTCAAACAAAGTTATTTTAATCGAATGAAAGTCAATTACATTCTATAAAGCTAATTGAACCAAATGAAAGTCAAACATATTCAAACAAAGCTATTTGAATCAAATGAAAGTCAAACACATTCAAACAAAGCTATTTGAATCAAATGAGAGTCAAATACATTAATACAAAGCTAATTATATCAAAGAAAAGTCTAATACATTCTACAAAGCTAATTGAATGAAATTAAAGTCAAACACATTCAAACAAAGCTAATTGAATCAAATGAAAGTCAAACACATTCAAACAAAGATTTCGAATCAAATGAAAGTCAAATACATTCTACAAAGCTAATTGAATCAAATGAAAGTCAAACACATTCAAACAAAGCTATTTAAATCAAATAAAAGTAAAATACATTCTACAAAGCTAATTGAATCAAATGAGAGTCAAATAAATTTAAACAAAGCTAATTAAATCAAATAAAAGTAAAATACATTCTACAAAGCTAATTGAATGAAATGAAAGTCAAACACATTCAAAAAAAGCTTTTTAATTTAAATGAAAGTCAAACACATTCAAACAAAGCTATATAAATCAAATGAAAGTGAAATGCATTCTACAAAGCAAATTGAATTAAATGAAATTTAAACACATTCAAACAAAGCTATTTGAATCAAATGACAGTCAAACACATTCTACAAAGCTAATTGAATCAATTGAAAGTCAAACACATTCAAACAAAGCTATTTGAATCAAATGAAAGTCAAATACATTCTACAAAGCTAATTGAATCAAATGAAAGTCAAACACATTCAAACGAAGTCTTTTAAATCAAATGAAAGTAAAACACATTCAAAAAAAGGTTTTTAATTTAAGTGAAAGTCAAACACATTCAAACAAAGCTATATAAATCAAATTAAAGTGAAACGCATTCTACAAAGCAAATTGAATTAAATGAAATTCAAACACATTCAAACAAAACTATTTGAATCAAATGACAGTCAAATACATTCTACAAAGCTAATTGAATCAATTGAAAGTCAAACACATTCAAACAAAGCTATTTGAATCAAATGAAAGTCAAATACATTCTACAAAGCTAATTGAATCAAATGAAAGTCAAACACATTCAAACAAAGCTAATTGAATCAAATGAAAGTCAAACACATTCAAACAAAGCTATTTTAATAAAATGAATGTCAAATACATTCTACAAAGCTAATTGAATCAAATGAAAGTCAAACACATTCAAACAAAGCTATTTGAAGAAAACGAAAGTCAAACACATTCTACAATGCAAATTGAAACAAATGAAAGTCAAACACAGTCAAACAAAGTTATTTGACTCAAATGAAAGTCAAATACATTCTACAAAGCTAATTGAATCAAATGAAAGTCAAACACATTCAAATAAAGCTATTTGAATCAAATGAAAGTCAAATACGTTCTACAAAGCTAATTGTATCAAATGAAAGTCAAACGCAATCAAATAAAGCTATTTGAGTCAAATGAAAGTCAAACACATTCAAACAAAGTTGTTTAAATTAAATGAAAGTGAAATATATTCTACAAAGCTAATTGAATCAAATGAAAGTTAAACGCATTCAAACAAAGCTATTTGAATCAAATGAAAGTCAAACACATTCAAACAAAGCTAATTGAATCAAATGAAAGTCAAATACATTCAACAAAGCTAATTGAATCAAATGAAAGTCAAACACATTCGAACAAAGTTATTTTAATCGAATGAAAGTCAATTACATTCTATAAAGCTAATTGAACCAAATGAAAGTCAAACACATTCAAACAAAGCTATTTGAATCAAATGAAAGTCAAACACATTCAAACAAAGCTATTTGAATCAAATGAGAGTCAAATACATTAATACAAAGCTAATTATATCAAAGAAAAGTCTAATACATTCTACAAAGCTAATTGAATGAAATTAAAGTCAAACACATTCAAACAAAGCTAATTGAATCAAATGAAAGTCAAACACATTCAAACAAAGATTTCGAATCAAATGAAAGTCAAATACATTCTACAAAGCTAATTGAATCAAATGAAAGTCAAACACATTCAAACAAAGCTATTTAAATCAAATAAAAGTAAAATACATTCTACAAAGCTAATTGAATCAAATGAGAGTCAAATAAATTTAAACAAAGCTAATTAAATCAAATAAAAGTAAAATACATTCTACAAAGCTAATTGAATGAAATGAAAGTCAAACACATTCAAAAAAAGCTTTTTAATTTAAATGAAAGTCAAACACATTCAAACAAAGCTATATAAATCAAATGAAAGTGAAATGCATTCTACAAAGCAAATTGAATTAAATGAAATTTAAACACATTCAAACAAAGCTATTTGAATCAAATGACAGTCAAACACATTCTACAAAGCTAATTGAATCAATTGAAAGTCAAACACATTCAAACAAAGCTATTTGAATCAAATGAAAGTCAAATACATTCTACAAAGCTAATTGAATCAAATGAAAGTCAAACACATTCAAACGAAGTCTTTTAAATCAAATGAAAGTAAAACACATTCAAAAAAAGGTTTTTAATTTAAGTGAAAGTCAAACACATTCAAACAAAGCTATATAAATCAAATTAAAGTGAAACGCATTCTACAAAGCAAATTGAATTAAATGAAATTCAAACACATTCAAACAAAACTATTTGAATCAAATGACAGTCAAATACATTCTACAAAGCTAATTGAATCAATTGAAAGTCAAACACATTCAAACAAAGCTATTTGAATCAAATGAAAGTCAAATACATTCTACAAAGCTAATTGAATCAAATGAAAGTCAAACACATTCAAACAAAGCTAATTGAATCAAATGAAAGTCAAACACATTCAAACAAAGCTATTTTAATAAAATGAATGTCAAATACATTCTACAAAGCTAATTGAATCAAATGAAAGTCAAACACATTCAAACAAAGCTATTTGAAGAAAACGAAAGTCAAACACATTCTACAATGCAAATTGAAACAAATGAAAGTCAAACACAGTCAAACAAAGTTATTTGACTCAAATGAAAGTCAAATACATTCTACAAAGCTAATTGAATCAAATGAAAGTCAAACACATTCAAATAAAGCTATTTGAATCAAATGAAAGTCAAATACGTTCTACAAAGCTAATTGTATCAAATGAAAGTCAAACGCAATCAAATAAAGCTATTTGAGTCAAATGAAAGTCAAACACATTCAAACAAAGTTGTTTAAATTAAATGAAAGTTAAATATATTCTACAAAGCTAATTGAATCAAATGAAAGTTAAACGCATTCAAACAAAGCTATTTGAATCAAATGAAAGTCAAACACATTCAAACAAAGCTAATTGAATCAAATGAAAGTCAAATACATTCAACAAAGCTAATTGAATCAAATGAAAGTCAAACACATTCGAACAAAGCTAATTGAATCAAATGAAAGTCAAGCACATTCAAACAAAGTTATTTTAATCGAATGAAAGTCAATTACATTCTACAAAGCTAATTGAATCAAATGAAAGTCAAACACATTCAAACAAAGCTATTTGAATCAAATGAAAGTCAAACACATTCAAACAAAGCTATTTGAATCAAATGAGAGTCAAATACATTAATACAAAGCTAATTAAATTAAATAAAAGTCTAATACATTCTACAAAGCTAATTGAATGAAATTAAAGTCAAACACATTCAAACAAAGCTAATTGAATCAAATGAAAGTCAAACACATTCAAACAAAGATTTCGAATCAAATGAAAGTCAAATACATTCTACAAAGCTAATTGAATCAAATGAAAGTCAAACACATTCAAACAAAGCTATTTGAATCAAATGAGAGTCAAATAAATTTAAACAAAGCTAATTAAATCAAATAAAAGTAAAATACATTCTACAAAGCTAATTGAATCAAATGAAAGTCAAACACATTCAAAAAAAGCTTTTTAATTTAAATGAAAGTCAAACACATTCAAACAAAGCTATATAAATCAAATGAAAATGAAATGCATTCTACAAAGCAAATAGAATTAAATGAAATTCAAACACATTCAAACAAAGCTATTTGAATCAAATGACAGTAAAATACATTCTACAAAGCTAATTGAATCAATTGAAAGTCAAACACATTCAAACAAAGCTATTTGAATCAAATGAAAGTCAAATACATTCTACAAAGCTAATTGAACCAAATGAAAGTCAAAGACATTCAAACAAAGCTAATTGAATCAAATGAAAGTCAAACACATTCAAACAAAGCTATTTTAATTAAATGAATGTCAAATACATTCTACAAAGCTAATTGAATCAAATGAAAGTCAAACACATTCAAATAAGGATATTTAAAGAAAATGAAAGTCAAATACATTCTACAAAGCAAATTGAAACAAATGAAAGTCAAACACAATCAAACAAAGTTATTTGACTCAAATGAAAGTCAAATACATTCTACAAAGCTAATTGAATCAAATGAAAGTCAAACACATTCAAACAAAGCTATTTGAATCAAATGTAAGTTAAATACGTTCTACAAAGCTAATTGTATCAAATGAAAGTCAAACGCAATCAAATAAAGCTATTTGAGTCAAATGAAAGTCAAACACATTCAAACAAAGTTGTTTAAATTAAATTAAAGTGAAATGTATGCTACAAAGCTAATTGAATCAAATAAAAGTTAAACGCATTCAAACAAAGCTATTTGAATCAAATGAGAGTCAAATACATTCTACAAAGCTAATTGAATCAAATGAGAGTCAAATACATTCAACAAAGCTATTTGAATAAAATGAAAGTCAAACACATTCAAACAAAGCTAATTGAATCAAATGAAAGTCAAGCACATTAAAACAAAGCTATTTTAATCAAATGAAACTCAAATATATTTTACCAAGCTAATTGAATCAAATGAAAGTAAAACACATTCAAACAAAGCTATTTGAATCAAATGAAAGTCAAACACATTCAAACAAAGCTATTTGAATCAAATGAGAGTCAAATACATTAAAATAAAGCTAATTAAATCAAATAAAAGTCTAATACATTCTACAAAGCTAATTGAATCAAATGAAAGTCAAACACATTCAAAAAAAGCTTTTTAATTTAAATGAAAGTCAAACACATTCAAACAAAGCTATATAAATCAAATGAAAATGAAATGCATTCTACAAAGCAAATAGAATTAAATGAAATTCAAACACATTCAAACAAAGCTATTTGAATCAAATGACAGTAAAATACATTCTACAAAGCTAATTGAATCAATTGAAAGTCAAACACATTCAAACAAAGCTATTTGAATCAAATGAAAGTCAAATACATTCTACAAAGCTAATTGAACCAAATGAAAGTCAAAGACATTCAAACAAAGCTAATTGAATCAAATGAAAGTCAAACACATTCAAACAAAGCTATTTTAATTAAATGAATGTCAAATACATTCTACAAAGCTAATTGAATCAAATGAAAGTCAAACACATTCAAACAAGGATATTTAAAGAAAATGAAAGTCAAATACATTCTACAAAGCAAATTAAAACAAATGAAAGTCAAACACAATCAAACAAAGTTATTTGACTCAAATGAAAGTCAAATACATTCTACAAAGCTAATTGAATCAAATGAAAGTCAAACACATTCAAACAAAGCTATTTGAATCAAATGTAAGTTAAATACGTTCTACAAAGCTAATTGTATCAAATGAAAGTCAAACGCAATCAAATAAAGCTATTTGAGTCAAATGAAAGTCAAACACATTCAAACAAAGTTGTTTAAATTAAATTAAAGTGAAATGTATGCTACAAAGCTAATTGAATCAAATAAAAGTTAAACGCATTCAAACAAAGCTATTTGAATCAAATGAGAGTCAAATACATTCTACAAAGCTAATTGAATCAAATGAAAGTCAAATACATTCAACAAAGCTATTTGAATAAAATGAAAGTCAAACACATTCAAACAAAGCTAATTGAATCAAATGAAAGTCAAGCACATTAAAACAAAGCTATTTTAATCAAATGAAACTCAAATATATTTTACCAAGCTAGTTGAATCAAATGAAAGTAAAACACATTCAAACAAAGCTATTTGAATCAAATGAAAGTCAAACACATTCAAACAAAGCTATTTGAATCAAATGAGAGTCAAATACATTAAAATAAAGCTAATTAAATCAAATAAAAGTCTAATACATTCTACAAAGCTAATTGAATTAAATTAAAGTCAAACACATTCAAACAAAGCTAATTGAATCAAATGAAAGTCAAACACATTCAAACAAAGATTTTGAATCAAATGAAAGTCAAATACATTCTACAAAGCTAATTGAATCAAATGAAAGTCAAACACATTCAAATAAAGCTATTTAAATAAAATGAAAGTCAAATACATTCTACATAGCTAATTGAATCAAATGAAAGTCAAACACATTCAAACAAAGCTATTTGAATCAAAGGAGAGTCAAATAAATTCAAACAAAGCTAATTAAATCAAATAAAAGTAAAATACATTCTACAAAGCTAATTGAATCAAATGAAAGTCAAACACATTCAAACAAAGCCTTTTAAATCAAATGAAAGTCAAAAACTTTCAAAAAAAGCTTTTTAATTTAAATGAAAGTCAAACACATTCAAACAAAGCTATATAAATCAAATGAAAGTGAAATGCATTCTACAAAGCAAATTAATCTAAATGAAATTCAAACACATTCAAACAAAGCTATTTGAATCAAATGACAGTCAAACACATTCTACAAAGCTAATTGAATCAAATGAAAGTCAAACACATTCAAACAAAGCTATTTGAATCAAATGAAAGTCAAATACATTCTACAAAGCTAATTGAATCAAATGAAAGTCAAAGACGTTCAAACAAAGCTAATTGAATCAAATGAAAGTCAAACACATTCAAACAAATTTATTTTATTAAAATGAATTTCAAATACATTCTACAAAGCTAATTGAATCAAATGAAAGTCAAACACATTCAAACAAAGCTATTTGAAAAAAATGAAAGTCAAATACATTCTACAAAGCAAATTGAATCAAATGAAAGTCAAACACAGTCAAACAAAGTTATTTGATTCAAATGAAAGTCAAATACATTCTACAAAGCTAATTGAATCAAATGAAAGTCAAACACATTCAAACAAAGCTAATTAAATCAAATAAAAGTCAAATACATTCTACAAAGCTAATTGAATCATATAAAAGTCAAATACATTCAAACAAAGCTAATTGAATCAAATGGAAGTCAAATACATTCTACAAAGCTAATTGAATTAAATTAAAGTCAAACACATTCAAAACAAGCTAATTGAATTTAACGAAAGTCAAACACATTCAAATAAAGCTTTCGAATCAAGTGAAAGTCAAATACATTTTACAAAGCTAATTGAAACAAATGAAAGTCAAACACATTCAAACAAAGCTATTTGAATCAAATGAAAGTCAAATACATTCTACTAAGCTAATTGAATCAAATGAAAGTCAAACACATTCAAACAAAGCTATTTGAATCAAATGACAGTCAAATACATTCTACAAAGCTAATTGAATCAAATGAAAGTCAAACACATTCAAACAAAGATTTCGAATCAAATGAAAGTCAAATACATTCTACAAAGCTAATTGAATCAAATGAAAGTCAAACACATTCAAACAAAGCTATTTGAATCAAATGAGAGTCAAATAAATTTAAACAAAGCTAATTAAATCAAATAAAAGTAAAATACATTCTACAAAGCTAATTGAATCAAATGAAAGTCAAATACATTCAAACAAAGCCTTTTAAATCAAATGAAAGTCAAACACATTCAAGAAAAGCTTTTTAATTTAAATGAAAGTCAAACACATTCAAACAAAGCTATATAAATCAAATGAAAGTGAAATTCATTCTACAAAGCAAATTGAATTAAATGAAATTCAAACACATTCAAACAAAGCTATTTGAATCAAATAAAAGTAAAATACATTTTACAAAGCTAATTGAATCAATTGAAAGTCAAACACATTCAAACAAAGCTATTTGAATCAAATGAAAGTCAAATACATTCTACAAAGCTAATTGAATCAAATGAAAGTCAAAGACATTTAAACAAAGCTAATTGAATCAAATAAAAGTGAAATGCATTCTACAAAGCTGATTGTATCAAATAAAAGTCAAACACATTCAAACAAAGCTATTTGAATCAAATGAAAGTGAAATGCATTCTACAAAGCTAATTGAATCAAATGAAAGTGAAACACATTCAAACAAAGCTAATTGAATCAAATGAAAGTCAAACACATTCAAATGAAAGTGAAATACATTCAAACAAAGCTAATTGAATCAAATGAAAGTCAAACACATTCAAATAAAGCTATTTGAATAAAATGAAAGTCAAATACGTTCTACAAAGCTAATTGTATCAAATGAAAGTCAAACGCAATCAAATAAAGCTATTTGAGTCAAATGAAAGTCAAAGACATTCAAACAAAGTTGTTTAAATTAAATGAAAGTGAAATGTATTCTTCAAAGCTAATTGAATCAAATGAAAGTTAAACGCATTCAAACAAAGCTATTTGAATCAAATGAAAGTCAAACACATTCAAACAAAGCTAATTGAATCAAATGAAAGTCAAATACATTCAACAAAGCTAATTGAATCAAATGAAAGTCAAACACATTCAAACAAAGCTAATTGAATAAAATGAAAGTCAAGCACATTCAAACAAAGCTATTTTAATCGAATGAAAGTCAATTACATTCTACAAAGCTAATTGAATCAAATGAAAGTCAAACACATTCAAACAAAGCTATTTGAATCAAATGAAAGTCAAACACATTCAAACAAAGCTATTTGAATCAAATGAAAGTCAAACACATTCAAACAAAGCTATATAAATCAAATGAAAGTGAAATGCATTCTACAAAGCAAATTAATCTAAATGAAATTCAAACACTTTCAAACAAAGTTATTTGAATCAAATGACAGTCAAACACATTCTACAAAGCTAATTGAATCAAATGAAAGTCAAACACATTCAAACAAAGCTATTTGAATCAAATGAAAGTCAAATACATTCTACAAAGCTAATTGAATCAAATGAAAGTCAAAGACATTCAAACAAATCTAATTGAATCAAATGAAAGTCAAACACATTCAAACAAAGCTATTTTAATAAAATGAATGTCAAATACATTCTACAAAGCTAATTGAATCAAATGAAAGTCAAACACATTCAAACAAAGCTATTTGAAGAAAATGAAAGTCAAATACATTCTATAAAGCAAATTGAATCAAATGAAAGTCAAATACAGTCAAACAAAGTTATTTGATTCAAATGAAAGTCAAATACATTCTACAAAGCTAATTGAATCAAATGAAAGTCAAACACATTCAAACAAAGCTAATTAAATCAAATAAAAGTCAAATACATTCTTCAAAGCTAATTGAATCATATAAAAGTCAAATACATTCAAACAAAGCTAATTGAATCAAATGGAAGTCAAATACATTCTACAAAGCTAATTGAATTAAATTAAAGTCAAACACATTCAAAACAAGCTAATTGAATTTAACAAAAGTCAAACACATTCAAATAAATCTTTCGAATCAAGTGAAAGTCAAATACATTCTACAAAGCTAATTGAAACAAATGAAAGTCAAACACATTCAAACAAAGCTATTTGAATCAAATGAAAGTCAAATACATTCTACTAAGCTAATTGAATCAAATGAAAGTCAAACACATTCAAACAAAGCTATTTGAATCAAATGACAGTCAAATACATTCTACAAAGCTAATTGTATCAAATGAAAGTCAAACACATTCAAACAAAGCTCTTTGAATCAAATGAAATTGAAATGCATTTTACAAAGCTAATTGAATCAAATGAAAGTGAAACACATTCAAACAAAGCTAATTGAATCAAATGAAAGTCAAACACATTCAAATGAAAGTGAAACACATTCAAACAAAGCTAATTGAATCAAATGAAAGTCAAACACATTCAAATAAAGCTATTTGAATAAAATGAAAGTCAAATACGTTCCACAAAGCTAATTGTATCAAATGAAAGTCAAACGCAATCAAATAAAGCTATTTGAGTCAAATGAAAGTCAAACACATTCAAACAAAGTTGTTTAAATTAAATGAAAGTGAAATGTATTCTTCAAAGCTAATTGAATCAAATGAAAGTTAAACGCATTCAAACAAAGCTATTTGAATCAAATGAAAGTCAAACACATTCAAACAAAGCTATTTGAATCAAATGAGAGTCAAATACATTAAAACAAAGCTAATTAAATCAAATAAAAGTCTAATACATTCTACAAAGCTAATTGAATTAAATTAAAGTCAAACACATTCAAACAAAGCTAATTGAATCAAATGAAAGTCAAACACATTCAAACAAAGATTTTGAATCAAATGAAAGTCAAATACATTCTACAAAGCTAATTGAATCAAATGAAAGTCAAACACATTCAAATAAAGCTATTTAAATCAAATGAAAGTCAAATACATTCTACATAGCTAATTGAATCAAATGAAAGTCAAACACATTCAAACAAAGCTATTTGAATCAAAGGAGAGTCAAATAAATTCAAACAAAGCTAATTAAATCAAATAAAAGTAAAATACATTCTACAAAGCTAATTGAATCAAATGAAAGTCAAACACATTCAAACAAAGCCTTTTAAATCAAATGAAAGTAAAAAACATTCAAAAAAAGCTTTTTAATTTAAATGAAAGTCAAACACATTCAAACAAAGCTATATAAATCAAATGAAAGTGAAATGCATTCTACAAAGCAAATTAATCTAAATGAAATTCAAACACATTCAAACAAAGCTATTTGAATCAAATGACAGTCAAACACATTCTACAAAGCTAATTGAATCAAGTGAAAGTCAAACACATTCAAACAAAGCTATTTGAATCAAATGAAAGTCAAATACATTCTACGAAGCTAATTGAATCAAATGAAAGTCAAAGACGTTCAAACAAAGCTAATTGAATAAAATGAAAGTCAAACACATTCAAACAAAGATATTTTATTAAAATGAATGTCAAATACATTCTACAAAGCTAATTGAATCAAATGAAAGTCAAACACAGTCAAACAAAGTTATTTGATTCAAATGAAAGTCAAATACATTCTACAAAGCTAATTGAATCAAATGAAAGTCAAACACATTCAAACAAAGCTAATTAAATCAAATAAAAGTCAAATACATTCTACAAAGCTAATTGAATCATATAAAAGTCAAATACATTCAAACAAAGCTAATTGAATCAAATGGAAGTCAAATACATTCTACAAAGCTAATTGAATTAAATTAAAGTCAAACACATTCAAAACAAGCTATTTGAATTTAACGAAAGTCAAACACATTCAAATAAAGCTTTCGAATCAAGTGAAAGTCAAATACATTTTACAAAGCTAATTGAAACAAATGAAAGTCAAACACATTCAAACAAAGCTATTTGAATCAAATGAAAGTCAAATACATTCTACTAAGCTAATTGAATCAAATGAAAGTCAAACAAATTCAAACAAAGCTATTTGAATCAAATGACAGTCAAATACATTCTACAAAGCTAATTGAATCAAAAGAAAGTCAAACACATTCAAACAAAGATTTCGAATCAAATGAAAGTCAAATACATTCTACAAAGCTAATTGAATCAAATGAAAGTCAAACACATTCAAACAAAGCTATTTGAATCAAATGAGAGTCAAATAAATTTAAACAAAGCTAATTAAATCAAATAAAAGTAAAATACATTCTACAAAGCTAATTGAATCAAATGAAAGTCAAACACATTCAAACAAAGCCTTTTAAATCAAATGAAAGTCAAACACATTCAAAAAAAGCTTTTTAATTTAAATGAAAGTCAAACACATTCAAACAAAGCTATATAAATCAAATGAAAGTGAAATTCATTCTACAAAGCAACTTGAATTAAATGAAATTCAAACACATTCAAACAAAGCTATTTGAATCAAATAAAAGTAAAATACATTTTACAAAGCTAATTGAATCAATTGAAAGTCAAACACATTCAAACAAAGCTATTTGAAACAAATGAAAGTCAAATACATTCTACAAAGCTAATTGAATCAAATGAAAGTCAAACACATTCAAACAAAGCTATTTTAATTAAATAAATGTCAAATACATTCTACAAAGCTAATTGAATCAAATGAAAGTCAAACACATTCAAACAAAGCTATTTGAAGAAAATGAAAGTCAAATACATTCTACACAGCAAATTGAAACAAATGAAAGTCAAACACAGTCAAACAAAGTTATTTGACTCAAATGAAAGTCAATTACATTCTACAAAGCTAATTGAATCAAATGAAAGTCAAACACATTCAAACAAAGCTATTTGAATCAAATGTAAGTCAAATACGTTCTACAAAGCTAATTGTATCAAATGAAAGTCAAACACAATCAAATAAAGCTATTTGAGTCAAAGGAAAGTCAAACACATTCAAACAAAGTTGTTTAAATTAAATTAAAGTGAAATGTATGCTACAAAGGTAATTGAATCAAATGAAAGTTAAACACATTCAAACAAAGCTATTTGAATCAAATGAGAGTCAAATACATTCTACAAAGCTAATTGAATCAAATGAAAGTCAAACACATTCAAACAAAGCTAATTGAATCAAATGAGAGTCAAATACATTCAACAAAGCTAATTGAATCAAATGAAAGTCAAACACATTCAAACAAAGCTAATTGAATCAAATGAAAGTCAAGCACTTTCAAACAAAGCTATTTTAATCAAATGAAAGTCAAATATATTCTACCAAGCTAATTGAATCAAATGAAAGTCAAACACAGTCAAACAAAGTTATTTGATTCAAATGAAAGTCAAATACATTCTACAAAGCTAACTGAATCAAATGAAAGTCAAACACATTCAAACAAAGCTAATTAAATCAAATAAAAGTCAAATACATTCTACAAAGCTAATTGAATCATATAAAAGTCAAATACATTCAAATAAAGCTAATTGAATCAAATGGAAGTCAAATACATTCTACAAAGCTAATTGAATTAAATTAAAGTCAAACACATTTAAAACAAGCTAATTGAATGTAACGAAAATCAAACACATTCAAATAAAGCTTTCGAATCAAGTGAAAGTTAAATACATTCTACAAAGCTAATTGAAACAAATGAAAGTCAAACACATTCAAACAAAAATATTTGAATCAAATGAAAGTCAAATACATTCTACTAAGCTAATTGAATCAAATGAAAGTCAAACACATTCAAACAAAGCTATTTGAATCAAATGACAGTCTAATACATTCTACAAAGCTGATTGTATCAAATGAAAGTCAAACACATTCAAACAAAGCTATTTGAATCAAATGAAAGTGAAATGCATTCTACAAAGCTAATTGAATCAAATGAAAGTGAAACACATTCAAACAAAGCTAATTGAATCAAATGAAAGTCAAACACATTCAAATGAAAGTGAAATACATTCAAACAAAGCTAATTGAATCAAATGAAAGTCAAACACATTTAAATAAAGCTATTTGAATAAAATGAAAGTCAAATACGTTCTACAAAGCTAATTGTATCAAATGAAAGTCAAACGCAATCAAATAAAGCTATTTGAGTCAAATGAAAGTCAAACACATTCAAACAAAGTTGTTTAAATTAAATGAAAGTGAAATGTATTCTTCAAAGCTAATTGAATCAAATGAAAGTTAAACGCATTCAAACAAAGCTATTTGAATCAAATGAAAGTCAAACACATTCAAACAAAGCTAATTGAATCAAATGAAAGTCAAATACATTCAACAAAGCTAATTGAATCAAATGAAAGTCAAACACATTCAAACAAAGCTAATTGAATAAAATGAAAGTCAAGCACATTCAAACAAAGCTATTTTAATCGAATGAAAGTCAATTACATTCTACAAAGCTAATTGAATCAAATGAAAGTCAAACACATTCAAACAAAGCTATTTGAATCAAATGAAAGTCAAACACATTCAAACAAAGCTATTTGAATCAAATGAAAGTCAAACACATTCAAACAAAGCTATATAAATCAAATGAAAGTGAAATGCATTCTAGAAAGCAAATTAATCTAAATTAAATTCAAACACATTCAAACAAAGCTATTTGAATCAAATGACAGTCAAACACATTCTACAAAGCTAATTGAATCAAATGAAAGTCAAACACATTCAAACAAAGCTATTTGAATCAAATGAAAGTCAAATACATTCTACAAAGCTAATTGAATCAAATGAAAGTCAAAGACATTCAAACAAAGCTAATTGAATCAAATGAAAGTCAAACACATTCAAACAAAGCTATTTTAATAAAATGAATGTCAAATACATTCTACAAAGCTAATTGAATCAAATGAAAGTCAAACACATTCAAACAAAGCTATTTGAAGAAAATGAAAGTCAAATACATTCTACAAAGCAAATTGAATCAAATGAAAGTCAAATACAGTCAAACAAAGTTATTTGATTCAAATGAAAGTCAAATACATTCTACAAAGCTAATTGAATCAAATGAAAATCAAACACATTCAAACAAAGCTAATTAAATCAAATAAAAGTCAAACACATTCTTCAAAGCTAATTGAATCATATAAAAGTCAAATACATTCAAACAAAGCTAATTGAATCAAATGGAAGTCAAATACATTCTACAAAGCTAATTGAATTAAATTAAAGTCAAACACATTCAAAACAAGCTAATTGAATTTAACGAAAGTCAAACACATTCAAATAAAGCTTTCGAATCAAGTGAAAGTCAAATACATTCTACAAAGCTAATTGAAACAAATGAAAGTCAAACACATTCAAACAAAGTTATTTAAATCAAATGACAGTCAAATACATTCTACTAAGTTAATTCAATCAAATGAAAGTCAAACACATTCAAACAAAGCTATTTGAATCAAATGACAGTCAAATACATTCTACAAAGCTAATTGTATCAAATGAAAGTCAAACACATTCAAACAAAGCTCTTTGAATCAAATGAAATTGAAATGCATTCTACAAAGCTAAATGAATCAAATGAAAGTGAAACACATTCAAACAAAGCTAATTGAATCAAATGAAAGTCAAACACATTCAAATGAAAGTGAAACACATTCAAACAAAGCTAATTGAATCAAATGAAAGTTAAACACATTCAAATAAAGCTATTTGAATAAAATGAAAGTCAAATACGTTCCACAAAGCTAATTGTATCAAATGAAAGTCAAACGCAATCAAATAAAGCTATTTGAGTCAAATGAAAGTCAAACACATTCAAACAAAGTTGTTTAAATTAAATGAAAGTGAAATGTATTCTTCAAAGCTAATTGAATCAAATGAAAGTTAAACGCATTCAAACAAAGCTATTTGAATCAAATGAAAGTCAAACACATTCAAACAAAGCTATTTGAATCAAATGAGAGTCAAATACATTAAAACAAAGCTAAATAAATCAAATAAAAGTCTAATACATTCTACAAAGCTAATTGAATTAAATTAAAGTCAAACACATTCAAACAAAGCTAATTGAATCAAATGAAAGTCAAACACATTCAAACAAAGATTTTGAATCAAATGAAAGTCAAATACATTCTACAAAGCTAATTGAATCAAATGAAAGTCAAACACATTCAAATAAAGCTATTTAAATCAAATTAAAGTCAAATACATTCTACATAGCTAATTGAATCAAATGAAAGTCAAACACATTCAAACAAAGCTATTTGAATCAAAGGAGAGTCAAATAAATTCAAACAAAGCTAATTAAATCAAATAAAAGTAAAATACATTCTACAAAGCTAATTGAATCAAATGAAAGTCAAACACATTCAAACAAAGCCTTTTAAATCAAATGAAAGTCAAAAACATTTAAAAAAAGCTTTTTAATTTAAATGAAAGTCAAACACATTCAAACAAAGCTATATAAATCAAATGAAAGTGAAATGCATTCTACAAAGCAAATTAATCTAAATGAAATTCAAACACATTCAAACAAAGCTATTTGAATCAAATGACAGTCAAACACATTCTACAAAGCTAATTGAATCAAATGAAAGTCAAACACATTCAAACAAAGCTATTTGAATCAAATGACAGTCAAATACATTCTACAAAGCTAATTGAATCAAAAGAAAGTCAAACACATTCAAACAAAGATTTCGAATCAAATGAAAGTCAAATACATTCTACAAAGCTAATTGAATCAAATGAAAGTCAAACACATTCAAACAAAGCTATTTGAATCAAATGAGAGTCAAATAAATTTAAACAAAGCTAATTAAATCAAATAAAAGTAAAATACATTCTACAAAGCTAATTGAATCAAATGAAAGTCAAACACATTCAAACAAAGCCTTTTAAATCAAATGAAAGACAAACACATTCAAAAAAAGCTTTTTAATTTAAATGAAAGTCAAACACATTCAAACAAAGCTATATAAATCAAATGAAAGTGAAATTCATTCTACAAAGCAAATTGAATTAAATGAAATTCAAACACATTCAAACAAAGCTATTTGAATCAAATAAAAGTAAAATACATTTTACAAAGCTAATTGAATCAATTGAAAGTCAAACACATTCAAACAAAGCTATTTGAAACAAATGAAAGTCAAATACATTCTACAAAGCTAATTGAATCAAATGAAAGTCAAACACATTCAAACAAAGCTATTTTAATTAAATAAATGTCAAATACATTCTACAAAGCTAATTGAATCAAATGAAAGTCAAACACATTCAAACAAAGCTATTTGAAGAAAATGAAAGTCAAATACATTCTACACAGCAAATTGAAACAAATGAAAGTCAAACACAGTCAAACAAAGTTATTTGACTCAAATGAAAGTCAATTACATTCTACAAAGCTAATTGAATCAAATGAAAGTCAAACACATTCAAACAAAGCTATTTGAATCAAATGTAAGTCAAATACGTTCTACAAAGCTAATTGTATCAAATGAAAGTCAAACACAATCAAATAAAGCTATTTGAGTCAAATGAAAGTCAAACACATTCAAACAAAATTGTTTAAATTAAATTAAAGTGAAATGTATGCTACAAAGGTAATTGAATCAAATGAAAGTTAAACACATTCAAACAAAGCTATTTGAATCAAATGAGAGTCAAATACATTCTACAAAGCTAATTGAATCAAATGAAAGTCAAACACATTCAAACAAAGCTAATTGAATCAAATGAGAGTCAAATACATTCAACAAAGCTAATTGAATCAAATGAAAGTCAAACACATTCAAACAAAGCTAATTGAATCAAATGAAAGTCAAGCACTTTCAAACAAAGCTATTTTAATCAAATGAAAGTCAAATATATTCTACCAAGCTAATTGAATCAAATGAAAGTCAAACACAGTCAAACAAAGTTATTTGATTCAAATGAAAGTCAAATACATTCTACAAAGCTAACTGAATCAAATGAAAGTCAAACACATTCAAACAAAGCTAATTAAATCAAATAAAAGTCAAATACATTCTACAAAGCTAATTGAATCATATAAAAGTCAAATACATTCAAATAAAGCTAATTGAATCAAATGGAAGTCAAATACATTCTACAAAGCTAATTGAATTAAATTAAAGTCAAACACATTTAAAACAAGCTTATTGAATGTAACGAAAATCAAACACATTCAAATAAAGCTTTCGAATCAAGTGAAAGTCAAATACATTCTACAAAGCTAATTGAAACAAATGAAAGTCAAACACATTCAAACAAAGATATTTGAATCAAATGAAAGTCAAATACATTCTACTAAGCTAATTGAATCAAATGAAAGTCAAACACATTCAAACAAAGCTATTTGAATCAAATGACAGTCTAATACATTCTACAAAGCTGATTGTATCAAATGAAAGTCAAACACATTCAAACAAAGCTATTTGAATCAAATGAAAGTGAAATGCATTCTACAAAGCTAATTGAATCAAATGAAAGTGAAACACATTCAAACAAAGCTAATTGAATCAAATGAAAGTCAAACACATTCAAATGAAAGTGAAATACATTCAAACAAAGCTAATTGAATCAAATGAAAGTCAAACACATTTAAATAAAGCTATTTGAATAAAATGAAAGTCAAATACGTTCTACAAAGCTAATTGTATCAAATGAAAGTCAAACGCAATCAAATAAAGCTATTTGAGTCAAATGAAAGTCAAACACATTCAAACAAAGTTGTTTAAATTAAATGAAAGTGAAATGTATTCTTCAAAGCTAATTGAATCAAATGAAAGTTAAACGCATTCAAACAAAGCTATTTGAATCAAATGAAAGTCAAACACATTCAAACAAAGCTAATTGAATCAAATGAAAGTCAAATACATTCAACAAAGCTAATTGAATCAAATGAAAGTCAAACACATTCAAACAAAGCTAATTGAATAAAATGAAAGTCAAGCACATTCAAACAAAGCTATTTTAATCGAATGAAAGTCAATTACATTCTACAAAGCTAATTGAATCAAATGAAAGTCAAACACATTCAAACAAAGCTATTTGAATCAAATGAAAGTCAAACACATTCAAACAAAGCTATTTGAATCAAATGAAAGTCAAACACATTCAAACAAAGCTATATAAATCAAATGAAAGTGAAATGCATTCTACAAAGCAAATTAATCTAAATGAAATTCAAACACTTTCAAACAAAGTTATTTGAATCAAATGACAGTCAAACACATTCTACAAAGCTAATTGAATCAAATGAAAGTCAAACACATTCAAACAAAGCTATTTGAATCAAATGAAAGTCAAATACATTCTACAAAGCTAATTGAATCAAATGAAAGTCAAAGACATTCAAACAAATCTAATTGAATCAAATGAAAGTCAAACACATTCAAACAAAGCTATTTTAATAAAATGAATGTCAAATACATTCTACAAAGCTAATTGAATCAAATGAAAGTCAAACACATTCAAACAAAGCTATTTGAAGAAAATGAAAGTCAAATACATTCTATAAAGCAAATTGAATCAAATGAAAGTCAAATACAGTCAAACAAAGTTATTTGATTCAAATGAAAGTCAAATACATTCTACAAAGCTAATTGAATCAAATGAAAGTCAAACACATTCAAACAAAGCTAATTAAATCAAATAAAAGTCAAATACATTCTACAAAGCTAATTGAATCATATAAAAGTCAAATACATTCAAATAAAGCTAATTGAATCAAATGGAAGTCAAATACATTCTACAAAGCTAATTGAATTAAATTAAAGTCAAACACATTTAAACAAGCTAATTGAATGTAACGAAAATCAAACACATTCAAATAAAGCTTTCGAATCAAGTGAAAGTCAAATACATTCTACAAAGCTAATTGAAACAAATGAAAGTAAAACACATTCAAACAAAGATATTTGAATCAAATGAAAGTCAAATACATTCTACTAAGCTAATTGAATCAAATGAAAGTCAAACACATTCAAACAAAGCTATTTGAATCAAATGACAGTCTAATACATTCTACAAAGCTGATTGTATCAAATGAAAGTCAAACACATTCAAACAAAGCTATTTGAATCAAATGAAAGTGAAATGCATTCTACAAAGCTAATTGAATCAAATGAAAGTGAAACACATTCAAACAAAGCTAATTGAATCAAATGAAAGTCAAACACATTCAAATGAAAGTGAAATACATTCAAACAAAGCTAATTGAATCAAATGAAAGTCAAACACATTTAAATAAAGCTATTTGAATAAAATGAAAGTCAAATACGTTCTACAAAGCTAATTGTATCAAATGAAAGTCAAACGCAATCAAATAAAGCTATTTAAGTCAAATGAAAGTCAAACACATTCAAACAAAGTTGTTTAAATTAAATGAAAGTGAAATGTATTCTTCAAAGCTAATTGAATCAAATGAAAGTTAAACGCATTCAAACAAAGCTATTTGAATCAAATGAAAGTCAAACACATTCAAACAAAGCTAATTGAATCAAATGAAAGTCAAATACATTCAACAAAGCTAATTGAATCAAATGAAAGTCAAACACATTCAAACAAAGCTAATTGAATAAAATGAAAGTCAAGCACATTCAAACAAAGCTATTTTAATCGAATGAAAGTCAATTACATTCTACAAAGCTAATTGAATCAAATGAAAGTCAAACACATTCAAACAAAGCTATTTGAATCAAATGAAAGTCAAACACATTCAAACAAAGCTATTTGAATCAAATGAAAGTCAAACACATTCAAACAAAGCTATATAAATCAAATGAAAGTGAAATGCATTCTAGAAAGCAAATTAATCTAAATTAAATTCAAACACATTCAAACAAAGCTATTTGAATCAAATGACAGTCAAACACATTCTACAAAGCTAATTGAATCAAATGAAAGTCAAACACATTCAAACAAAGCTATTTGAATCAAATGAAAGTCAAATACATTCTACAAAGCTAATTGAATCAAATGAAAGTCAAAGACATTCAAACAAAGCTAATTGAATCAAATGAAAGTCAAACACATTCAAACAAAGCTATTTTAATAAAATGAATGTCAAATACATTCTACAAAGCTAATTGAATCAAATGAAAGTCAAACACATTCAAACAAAGCTATTTGAAGAAAATGAAAGTCAAATACATTCTACAAAGCAAATTGAATCAAATGAAAGTCAAATACAGTCAAACAAAGTTATTTGATTCAAATGAAAGTCAAATACATTCTACAAAGCTAATTGAATCAAATGAAAATCAAACACATTCAAACAAAGCTAATTAAATCAAATAAAAGTCAAACACATTCTTCAAAGCTAATTGAATCATATAAAAGTCAAATACATTCAAACAAAGCTAATTGAATCAAATGGAAGTCAAATACATTCTACAAAGCTAATTGAATTAAATTAAAGTCAAACACATTCAAAACAAGCTAATTGAATTTAACGAAAGTCAAACACATTCAAATAAAGCTTTCGAATCAAGTGAAAGTCAAATACATTTTACAAAGCTAATTGAAACAAATGAAAGTCAAACACATTCAAACAAAGTTATTTAAATCAAATGACAGTCAAATACATTCTACTAAGTTAATTCAATCAAATGAAAGTCAAACACATTCGAACAAAGCTATTTGAATCAAATGACAGTCAAATACATTCTACAAAGCTAATTGTATCAAATGAAAGTCAAACACATTCAAACAAAGCTCTTTGAATCAAATGAAATTGAAATGCATTCTACAAAGCTAAATGAATCAAATGAAAGTGAAACACATTCAAACAAAGCTAATTGAATCAAATGAAAGTCAAACACATTCAAATGAAAGTGAAACACATTCAAACAAAGCTAATTGAATCAAATGAAAGTTAAACACATTCAAATAAAGCTATTTGAATAAAATGAAAGTCAAATACGTTCCACAAAGCTAATTGTATCAAATGAAAGTCAAACGCAATCAAATAAAGCTATTTGAGTCAAATGAAAGTCAAACACATTCAAACAAAGTTGTTTAAATTAAATGAAAGTGAAATGTATTCTTCAAAGCTAATTGAATCAAATGAAAGTTAAACGCATTCAAACAAAGCTATTTGAATCAAATGAAAGTCAAACACATTCAAACAAAGCTATTTGAATCAAATGAGAGTCAAATACATTAAAACAAAGCTAAATAAATCAAATAAAAGTCTAATACATTCTACAAAGCTAATTGAATTAAATTAAAGTCAAACACATTCAAACAAAGCTAATTGAATCAAATGAAAGTCAAACACATTCAAACAAAGATTTTGAATCAAATGAAAGTCAAATACATTCTACAAAGCTAATTGAATCAAATGAAAGTCAAACACATTTAAATAAAGCTATTTAAATCAAATTAAAGTCAAATACATTCTACATAGCTAATTGAATCAAATGAAAGTCAAACACATTCAAACAAAGCTATTTGAATCAAAGGAGAGTCAAATAAATTCAAACAAAGCTAATTAAATCAAATAAAAGTAAAATACATTCTACAAAGCTAATTGAATCAAATGAAAGTCAAACACATTCAAACAAAGCCTTTTAAATCAAATGAAAGTCAAAAACATTTAAAAAAAGCTTTTTAATTTAAATGAAAGTCAAACACATTCAAACAAAGCTATATAAATCAAATGAAAGTGAAATGCATTCTACAAAGCAAATTAATCTAAATGAAATTCAAACACATTCAAACAAAGCTATTTGAATCAAATGACAGTCAAACACATTCTACAAAGCTAATTGAATCAAATGAAAGTCAAACACATTCAAACAAAGCTATTTGAATAAAATGAAAGTCAAATACTTTCTACAAAGCTAATTGAATCAAATGAAAGTCAAAGCCGTTCAAACAAAGCTAATTGAATAAAATGAAAGTCAAACACATTCAAACAAAGTTATTTTATTAAAATGAATGTCAAATACATTCTACAAAGCTAATTGAATCAAATGAAAGTCAAACACATTCAAACAAAGCTATTTGAAAAAAATGAAAGTCAAATACATTCTACAAAGCAAATTGAATCAAATGAAAGTCAAACACAGTCAAACAAAGTTATTTGATTCAAATGAAAGTCAAATACATTCTACAAAGCTAATTGAATCAAATGAAAGTCCAACACATTCTAACAAAGCTAATTAAATCAAATAAAAGTCAAATACATTCTACAAAGCTAATTGAATCATATAAAAGTCAAATACATTCAAACAAAGCTAATTGAATCAAATGGAAGTCAAATACATTCTACAAAGCTAATTGAATTAAATTAAAGTCAAACACATTCAAAACAAGCTAATTGAATTTAATGAAAGTCAAACACATTCAAATAAAGCTTTCGAATCAAGTGAAAGTCAAATACATTTTACAAAGCTAATTGAAACAAATGAAAGTCAAACACATTCAAACAAAGCTATTTGAATCAAATGAAAGTCAAATACATTCTACTAAGCTAATTGAATCAAATGAAAGTCAAACACATTCAAACAAAGCTATTTGAATCAAATGACAGTCAAATACATTCTACAAAGCTAATTGAATCAAATGAAAGTCAAACACATTCAAACAAAGATTTCGAATCAAATGAAAGTCAAATACATTCTACAAAGCTAATTGAATCAAATGAAAGTCAAACACATTCAAACAAAGCTATTTGAATCAAATGAGAGTCAAATAAATTTAAACAAAGCTAATTAAATCAAATAAAAGTAAAATACATTCTACAAAGCTAATTGAATCAAATGAAAGTCAAACACATTCAAACAAAGCCTTTTAAATCAAATGAAAGTCAAACACATTCAAAAAAAGCTTTTTAATTTAAATGAAAGTCAAACACATTCAAACAAAGCTATATAAATCAAATGAAAGTGAAATTCATTCTACAAAGCAAATTGAATTAAATGAAATTCAAACACATTCAAACAAAGCTATTTGAATCAAATAAAAGTAAAATACATTTTACAAAGCTAATTGAATCAATTGAAAGTCAAACACATTCAAACAAAGCTATTTGAATCAAATGAAAGTCAAATACATTCTTCAAACCTAATTGAATCAAATGAAAGTCAAAGACATTCAAACAAAGCTAATTGAATCAAATGAAAGTCAAACATTCAAACAAAGCTATTTTAATTAAATAAATGTCAAATACATTCTACAAAGCTAATTGAATCAAATGAAAGTCAAACACATTCAAGCAAAGCTATTTGAAGAAAATGAAAGTCAAATACATTCTACAAAGCAAATTGAAACAAATGAAAGTCAAACACAGTCAAACTAAGTTATTTGACTCAAATGAAAGTCAAATACATTCTACAAAGCTAATTGAATCAAATGAAAGTCAAACACATTCAAACAAACCTATTTGAATCAAATGTAAGTCAAATACGTTCTACAAAGCTAATTGTATCAAATGAAAGTCAAACACAATCAAATAAAGCTATTTGAGTCAAATGAAAGTCAAACACATTCAAACAAAGTTGTTTAAATTAAATTAAAGTGAAATGTATGCTACAAAGCTAATTGAATCAAATGAAAGTTAAACGCATTCAAACAAAGCTATTTGAATCAAATGAGAGTCAAATACATTCTACAAAGCTAATTGAATCAAATGAAAGTCAAACACATTCAAACAATGCTAATTGAATCAAACGAGAGTCAAATACATTCAACAAAGCTAATTGAATTAAATGAAAGTCAAACACATTCAAACAAAGCTAATTGAATCAAATGAAAGTCAAGCACTTTCAAACAAAGCTATTTTAATCAAATGAAAGTCAAATATATTCTACCAAGCTAATTGAATCAAATGAAAGTAAAACACATTCAAACAAAGCTATTTAAATCAAATGAAAGTCAAACACATTCAAACATAGCTATTTGAATCAAATGAGAGTCAAATAAATTCAAACAAAGCTAATTAAATCAAATAAAAGTAAAATACATTCTACAAATTTAATTGAATCAAATGAAAGTCAAACACATTCAAACAAAGCCTTTTAAATCAAATGAAAGTCAAACACATTCAAATAAAGCTATTTAAATCAAATGAAAGTCAAATACATTCTACATAGCTAATTGAATCAAATGAAAGTCAAACACATTCAAAACAAGCTATTTGAATCAAAGGAGAGTCAAATAAATTCAAACAAAGCTAATTAAATCAAATAAAAGTAAAATACATTCTACAAAGCTAATTGAATCAAATGAAAGTCAAACACATTCAAACAAAGCCTTTTAAATCAAATGAAAGTCAAAAACATTCAAAAAAAGCTTTTTAATTTAAATGAAAGTCAAACACATTCAAACAAAGCTATATAAATCAAATGAAAGTGAAATGCATTCTACAAAGCAAATTAATCTAAATGAAATTCAAACACATTCAAACAAAGCTATTTGAATCAAATGACAGTCAAACACATTCTACAAAGCTAATTGAATCAAATGAAAGTCAAACACATTCAAACAAAGCTATTTGAATCAAATGAAAGTCAAATACTTTCTACAAAGCTAATTGAATCAAATGAAAGTCAAAGCCGTTCAAACAAAGCTAATTGAATAAAATGAAAGTCAAACACATTCAAACAAAGTTATTTTATTAAAATGAATGTCAAATACATTCTACAAAGCTAATTGAATCAAATGAAAGTCAAACACATTCAAACAAAGCTATTTGAAAAAAATGAAAGTCAAATACATTCTACAAAGCAAATTGAATCAAATGAAAGTCAAACACAGTCAAACAAAGTTATTTGATTCAAATGAAAGTCAAATACATTCTACAAAGCTAATTGAATCAAATGAAAGTCAAACACATTCAAACAAAGCTAATTAAATCAAATAAAAGTCAAATACATTCTACAAAGCTAATTGAATCATATAAAAGTCAAATACATTCAAACAAAGCTAATTGAATCAAATGGAAGTCAAATACATTCTAATTGAATTAAATTAAAGTCAAACACATTCAAAACAAGCTAATTGAATTTAACGAAAGTCAAACACATTCAAATAAAGCTTTCGAATCAAGTGAAAGTCAAATACATTTTACAAAGCTAATTGAAACAAATGAAAGTCAAACACATTCAAACAAAGCTATTTGAATCAAATGAAAGTCAAATACATTCTACTAAGCTAATTGAATCAAATGAAAGTCAAACACATTCAAACAAAGCTATTTGAATCAAATGACAGTCAAATACATTCTACAAAGCTAATTGAATCAAATGAAAGTCAAACACATTCAAACAAAGATTTCGAATCAAATGAAAGTCAAATACATTCTACAAAGCTAATTGAATCAAATGAAAGTCAAACACATTCAAACAAAGCTATTTGAATCAAATGAGAGTCAAATAAATTTAAACAAAGCTAATTAAATCAAATAAAAGTAAAATACATTCTACAAAGCTAATTGAATCAAATGAAAGTCAAACACATTCAAACAAAGCCTTTTAAATCAAATGAAAGTCAAACACATTCAAAAAAAGCTTTTTAATTTAAATGAAAGTCAAACACATTCAAACAAAGCTATATAAATCAAATGAAAGTGAAATTCATTCTACAAAGCAAATTAAATTAAATGAAATTCAAACACATTCAAACAAAGCTATTTGAATCAAATAAAAGTAAAATACATTTTACAAAGCTAATTGAATCAATTGAAAGTCAAACACATTCAAACAAAGCTATTTGAATCAAATGAAAGTCAAATACATTCTACAAAGCTAATTGAATCAAATGAAAGTCAAAGACATTCAAACAAAGCTAATTGAATCAAATGAAAGTCAAACACATTCAAACAAAGCTATTTTAATTAAATAAATGTCAAATACATTCTACAAAGCTAATTGAATCAAGTGAAAGTCAAACACATTCAAACAAAGCTATTTGAAGAAAATGAAAGTCAAATACATTCTACAAAGCAAATTGAAACAAATGAAAGTCAAACACAGTCAAACAAAGTTATTTGACTCAAATGAAAGTTGATTAGGGGATTTTTATCTACCAATCACCGTCTGACAAGTGGACCAACCAGGTTCCGCCACGTGTCCTTCACGAAGGCCAACAGGAACCTGCCACGTGTCAATCACAGATACGTCCTCTACGGACCAATTTAGACACGCCACGTGTCCACCCATGCCAAATGGGAAAACCGGCCATCAAGGCCCAATCCAGTCTAGAGGCCCGATCAGCCCTAGGTTTACCTTAAACCTAGAGAGTTGCACGCTTCTCAAGGCTATAAATACTCAATTAATCCTCATTAATCAGGGGATCGAATAATCAAGAAATCAAGCAGAGAAGAACAGAGTTATTAACAACCGGCTAATCTCGCTAACGACGCAGATTACCAACACTAAGCACTCTCACCTAAGAGAGATCTCATTACTTTAACTTCTGTATTAATTACTCCTTAATCAGGTACTAACTTGACCGTTGGAGGCGGAGCTCTCAGGAGTCTCCGTTATTTTGCAGGTACAGGCGTCCGGTTCCAGTCTCGGAATTGTAACTCTCCCGCAGGACATCAGAAAACCCCGAAACATTTGGCGCCGTCTGTGGGGAGAGTACTTCAGAGATGGCATCCAAGTCTGTACCGACTCCAGAAGAGAGGCGTCCCCTAGACGACCCTCAAGTTCAGTCGGACCATGATACCGAAAGTGAATTTGAAGTTGAAACTCATACAGCTCCAGACGGGACCCTAAGGGCCCGACGTACCCGTCATACCGAAAGGAGGGAACGGGAGCATCTTCAAACAGGAAGCGAGCCAGCAGGCACACCGCTTGCTCGGCAACAGCCGACTGATGGGTCTGCTCCCATCACAAGGAACGAACTCATGACCTTCATGAGGGACTTCAAGGGAGAGATCCAAGAGTTGATCAACAAAAAACCGCCTGCTTCAGTCAAAGAGCAGTCGGCCAAGAAACCTTCCACTTCACTGAAGAGGAAGCCAGTTCAAGGGCGAGAGGCGACTCCCCATCCTAAATCCAAGAAGCGGGAGCCGCCTGCTCTTGATTTCACAAAACTCCGTTATCCTACGGGAAATAGGAAACCGGTTCGTCATATTCAGGCGGACGGGTCAAAGCAAACGTTCACAGATGCTCGGCACCTGCTAGAGCAGAAGAAGAGTGACCGATTATCAGAGTCGGCTTCTACTTCAAATCTTCAGGACAGTTTGCGAAATGCCTCGATGAGGCATACTCAGTCGTACCATGAGAGTCAGTCAGGCGGCACCTCCCGTCAGTCCGGCTTTCATAGTGCCCAGGCGGTACCAAACTTACCATTTGTGCCGCAACAACAGTATTTTATGCAGCCACCTCCATTTGGTGGACCTGCAGCAAAAAACGTCCAACCTATGGACTGGCAGCTACGGCTGCTTAGACTTGGTGAACAGCCGTCGGCCTTCTCCAAGGAAATTACTGAAGCCGCTCAGCCGGCCAAAGTAAAAAATGTTCTAGTAGGCGCCTATGACGGCACTACTAACCCAGAAGACCATCTGATGGCATTCACCAACCTGATGTACCTTCAAGGGTTAGATGATCCCACTTGGTGCAAGTGTTTCCCAACGACTCTCAAGGGAATTGCACAGCAATGGTTCGGCAACCTGCCGACTGGTTGTGTAAACAACTTCAGGACGCTTGCTTACTTATTTGCCTCAAACTTTGCTATGAACATCCCTGCGAAGAAAACGACCCTTGATTTGGGAACAATTCAGCAGGGCGAGAAGGAGGGGCTTCGTTCTTACATCAGGCGGTTCAACCTGATGAGAATACAGATTCAAGGGTTACCGGATGAGGTAGCTTATACTGACTTTTTTTAGAGGTCTCAAAGACGGGTCTACCTTTAAATTTGATTTAGTTCGAAAAAGGGTGGCGACTCTTCAAGAGGCCTTGATTGAAGCAGAAGCCTATATACAGGCGACTGATCTGTGTACGATAAAACAGTCGGACGGGAAGAGGTTCGACAAAAGTGAGGGACGACTGAAACAGTCGTCCAACAAAGATGAGAAAAGAAAAGAGGTCTGGGCGGCTGATTCCTCTAAACAGCCGGCCCAGAAAAAGAAAAAAGAATTCAAACCATACTCCCCAAAGTATGTGTTTAACAAGGATAACCAGTTTATCCTAAAAGAAATAAAGGGACGACTCTCAATTGAGAAGCCGCTCCCCATGAAGGGTTCTGCGAGCAACCGGAACCAAGACAAAATCTGTGCTTATCATGATGACGTTGGTCATCACACCAATGACTGCATCAGTCTCATGCGGTACCTAGACCGCTTGGCTGATCAAGGTGATCTTGACACTTATGTCAAGAAATCTACAGGGAACATTTCCTCAAAAAAGCAGTCGGCCAAAAAGAATCAACAGGCCGACAGTTCCGATACAGATGATGCAGTCGTCTACACTATTGCAGGCGGCTTCTTAGGAGGCGGCCCCACTATTCGGGGCAACAAAGATAATATAAGGCGGTTAGATGTAAATTCCGTTCACCAAGAACAGCCGTCCAAATATACATTTCCTGAGATTGTCATCACTGAAGAGGATCTAGGAGGAATAAGGGGGCCGCATGACGACCCTCTCGTTATTGAATGTAAAGTGGCCAACCAGAGAGTTGGCCGAATCCTTATAGATACCGGGAGCTCCTCAGATCTCATCAGCAGCAAATGTCTGTCAAAACTGAAATATCAGACGGACTGCATACATCCGGCCTCCCACCCTTTAATAGGTTTTGGAGGAGGAGTCGTCCACCCACTGGGACGAGTAGATCTACCCATTCGCCTGGGCGAAAAAGGGGAAGGACGACACATGGTAGTCCGATTCCTAGTAGTAGAGGAACTCTCGGCCTACAACATGATTCTGGGTCGACCAACCCTGAATAATTCCAAGGCTGTTATAATCCCGTCACTTATGCTGCTTAAGTTTGAAAGGGATAATGGAACAGTCGGCTCCCTAAGGGGAGATCAGAGGATGGCCCGAGAGTGCTATCTCTCGGATGTCAAGCCCACTGTTATGGCCACTGGGTCAAGTGGAGAAAAAACAGACCTTGACAACGTCAAGGAGAGTGCGCCTGTTCAAGAAACAGGCGACAAAAAGAGAAAGGCGCCCCAGACAGAGTCCGCAAGAAAAGCAAGAAAATAGCAATCATTGGCAGAGGACCGGCTGGATGAGTTCTGCCCTCAGCCGGCTGGTGAGCATGCGGACCTGATATTAGACGACTCTCGTCCTGACCGAACAGTCAAAGTTGGGACGACTGCTCTGAGAAACCTTGGTGATGACTTTCACAACCTGTTGAAAGAATACAAGGACATCTTTGCATTTGAAGTCCATGAAATGCCAGGCATTAGTCCTGATCTGGCAGTACATAAACTCGCTGTGGATCCGAAAAAGAAGCCGGTACGGCAAAAGAAGCGGAACCATGGTGAAGAAAGAAGTCAGGCGGCAGCCGCCGAAGTCAAAAAATTACTTGATGCAGGGTTCATTCGGCAATGTTACTTCCCAGATTGGGTTGCAAATGTGGTGCTTGTTAAAAAGCCGAATGGCACCTGGCGAATGTGTGTAGACTACACAGACTTGAACAAGGCGTGCCCCAAAGACAGTTACCCTCTGCCTAAAATTGATAACCTGGTCGACTCAACAGCCGGCCATGCCTTGATGAGTTATTATGGACGCCTATTCTGGTTTTCATCAAATTCCTTTATGGAAGAAGGATCAGGAGAAGACGGCCTTCGTCACAGATCAGGGATTATACTGTTACACGGTCATGCCGTTTGGTCTTAAGAATGCCCCGGCTACCTTCCAACGAATGATAAACACAGTGTTCTTTGATCAGATTGGGAGAAACGTCGAGGCATATATTGATGATATGATTGTCAAGACTAAACTTCAGAAAGATCATCTGACAGACCTCCGAGAAACTTTCGCCACACTCAGGCGGCACCATGTCATGCTCAATCCCAAGAAATGTGTATTTGGAGTTGAGTCTGGGAAATTTCTCGGATTCCTTATCAACCAGAGAGGAATAGAGGCGAACCCTGAGAAGGTACAGGCGGTCATTGATATGCAGTCGCCTCGTACCGTCCGAGAGGTTCAGAAGTTAACAGGTTGTCTGGCGGCCTTGGGGAGATTCCTAAGCCGATCAGGCGACAAATGCCTATACTTTTTCCAGGCAATTAAGAAAAAGGCAAGGTTTGAATGGGGGCCGGATGCTGAGGCCGCCTTCCAGAAATTAAACGTTCACTTGCATTCCTTGCCGAGGCTGGTCAGCCCTTTGCCCAAAGAAAATCTCTACATGTACCTGGCCGTCTCTGATCATGCGTTAAGCGCTGTGCTCCTTGCTGAAAGGGACGGCTGTCAACTCCCGGTCTACTTTGTCAGTCACGTACTGAAAAATGCCGAGTTGAGGTATCCCCTAGTGGAGAAATTTGGTCTTGCACTCTTCATGGCTGTTAAAAAATTGAAGCCCTACTTTCTGGCACATGCAGTCGTCGTGTATACCGACCAACCTAATCAAGCGGCCCCTTACCATCATGGAGTCGTCAGGACGAATGATCAAATGGGCCATAGAAATACAGAGTCTCGAAGTTACTTTCGAGCCTAGTAAAGCAGTGAAGGGCAAGCCTTTGCTGACTTTATTGTAGAGATGACTCGTCCTCCTGACTCTCAAGTTCCAGACCAAGTCTGGAAGGTATATGTGGACGGAAGCTCTACTTCAAATGGTTGTGGAGCAGGCGTCGTATGTCAATCTCCAGAGGGCGACAAGTTCGAGTATGCTCTACGCTTCAGTTTTCAGGCTTCAAACAATGAGGCAGAATATGAAGCTTTACTAGCTGGATCCGCATGTGCAAGGCGGCAGGGGCAAGAAAAATAGACGCCTGTTCTGATTCACAATTGATAGTGAGTCAGTACAATGGCGAATACGAAGCAACACATCCGGCCATGATCAAGTATTTACAGGCGGTCCGACAAGCAGTCGGCTCCCTTGAGGATTTCCATCTGATCCAAGTGCCGAGATCAGAAAACAACCAGGCAGATGCACTTTCGAAATTAGCATCATCCGCCTCCTCCGATACTCCTCGAACTGTTTTTTGGGAAGTAATGGAGAAGAGAAGCATCGAGGAAAACCCTATTGGAATCCTAGACAGAAGCTCAACCTGGATGGATTCAATCAGGGCATATCTGACAAACGGTACACTGCCGGATGATCCTCAACAGGCGGCAGCACTGAAAAAACGAGCCTCCTGTTTTGAAATGATACAGGGAGAACTTCACAAGAGGGGGTACCTTCAACCCTTCTTAAAGTGTGTTACTCCTGAAAAGGGACGAGAGATACTAGATGATCTTCACTCTGGTTTACTGTGCTTCCCATATAGGTGGTAGGATGCTTGCTCAAAGGGCAAGGCGGCAGGGCTACTTTTGGCCTACTTTGGAAGCAGATGCAATGGAGATGGTGAAAAAATGTGACAAGTGCCAAAGGTTTGGCAAACTAATTCACCGTCCGGCTACTGACCTCACTACCATTCACAGCCCACTACCGTTTGCTAAGTGGGCATGGACATTCTGGGTCCATATACGCCTGCTACAGGCGGCAGAAGGTATATACTTGTTGCCGTTGACTACTTCACTAAATGGGTAGAGGCGGAGGCTGTAAAGGGAATCAAGACGAAAGATGTAATTTCATTCATTTGGAAAAACGTCATCACTCGGTTCGAGGTTCCCATGTCTATGGTTTTTTGACAATGGTCCCCAATTTGAGACGCCTGTTCTCAAAAGCTGGTTGGGAGACCAAGGAATTGCACATTACTTTGCATCTGTCGGCCGTCCACAAGCAAACGGCCAGGTAGAAGCCTTTAATAAAATCATCTCAGACGGTCTCAAGAAAAAAATTGAACGAGCAGGCGGCCTATGGGCGGATGAACTACCACATGTTCTCTAGGCCATTAGGACGACTGAAAAAGGGGCGACTGGAGAAACTCCATTCCTCCTAACTTATGGTGCAGAAGCTGTTCTTCCAATAGAACACTACGAGCCGACTCTTCGAGTAATGCTATATGACGAAGAGGCAAACTGGGAAGCCATGCGCCTGGCATTAGACTCACTTCCTGAAAAGAGGGGCAATGCTGTCTTGCGCCATGAGATCTATCGCCTGAGAATGACTAGATCATACAACAAAAAAGTACACAGGCGTCCACTCAAAGTAGGGGATTTTGTACTTAGAAAGATGGAAGCAGTCGGTAGGGCTAATGAGTCTGGCAAACTAACTCCCAACTGGGAAGGACCCTACCGAATCTATGAGGAAGTCAGGGGCGGTACCTACCGTCTGGAAACACCAGACGGACAACCGTTGCCTCGAACTTGGAATGTAGATAACCTTAAAAAGTATTTCTTCTGAAATATGTAATGTAAAGAGCTACTTAATAAAGTTTGCACTTACTATTCACTTTTTGTATTACGAGGAGCATGTCGTCTGTACCATTACAGTCGGCTAACCTCCATTGAGTTTTTCACTCTATCTTCTGAGGGGCATGCGTCTGTACCTTTACAGTCGGTTACTCTCCATTGAGTTGTTCACTCTATCTTCTGAGGGGCATGCCGTCTGTTCCTTTACAGTCGGCTACTCTCCATTGAGTATTTACTCACAATACTTAGCTAAAAAGATTAGGGCCTGGCCGACCCTGTGCCTAACAGGCGGCTACTCCTCTTTTACTTAGCACCTACGTTCACCAAGAACTTACCAAGGCCACAGGCCGAATGATCAGACCAGGCGCCAAGCCAACTGATCAAATCTACAAAACTAATACGACCTGTCCCAATATCATAGCAGGCGTCCGACGGCATCCCTCCGGATGAAATTCGTCGCAGAGAGCAGCTCCCTTTTGGGTGGAACATTGTTCTATAAAATAATTACACGGCCCCTATACGACTGTCCCCAAGGGCAACCACGTAGCCGTTTTTGAGACAAGGATAACTCTATCACTAACCAAACCAGTGGTAGCAGTTGACATCTGAGTCAGATGACCGCCTGTATTACTTGGGATAAATGCGGGGGTACCTATTAAGTTAATAGCCAACAAACATTGGCGAATCAAGGGGTCTAGCCGGCCTACGCCGCCTGGTACCTCTACTTCTCAAACAAAAGTGACGGCGACTGAGTAACTCCAAAGTTAACTCATAGTCACTCCTTCAAATTTGGTATGGAATCTAAAAAGTTTGAGTCGTCCGCCTGTTTTAAACAAACAAGGGCACTCGAACCCCTATTCCTACTGGATAACCTATTGAGTTAATAGCCAACAAACATTGGCGAATCAAGGGGTCTAGCCGGCCTACGCCGCCTGGTACCTCTACTACTCAATCAAGATTGTGACGAATACTAAGTAACTCCTATGTTAACTTAATAGTCACTCAAACTTAGTAGGGAGCCTAAAAGGTATGAGTCGTCCACTTGTTTTTAATAAACAAAGGCTCTCAACCAATACTCTTGCTAGGTTAACAAATTACGAGTTAAAAGCCAACATTGGCAATAAAGGGAAACAACCAGTACCCGCCGCTTGTTTTCCTACTTAATTCCTTGGCGACTAGGTAATTCTATTTACTTGGTCAGACAAATTGAATAAAGAGTTCGAATACCGATTGAATACATGGCCGACTGATCATCTATCCTGGAAACAGACAACCAGTCGTCCAGGGGCATAGGCGGCATACTTACTATTTGTACCTGTCTTAACGTTCGGCCATACACAACAGTCGGTCTAGTGAACAAATTAAAAATACATAGACAAATTTGAACCAAAACAAAAATTTGATTAAAAATGAGCCGGCCATTAAAGACCAGCAGAATATTCAAAACCCCGGCCCCCTGGCCGGGTAATTACAAAGCAAACGGCACGCAGGCCGTGAAAAGAAAAAATACTTAAAGCTTAAGAAGGGGGCAGTTCAGTATCAGCAGCTGCCGCCTGGTCAGCACTCTTCTTGCTGGACTCGGCCTTAGCTGCACCCTCTTTTGATGCCTTACCCCCAAGTGGCACAAGCGCCACAACCGGCTCTTCCTCCTCCAACGCACCGTCCAACGCCTCTTCTTCAGCAGCCGCCAGGATCTGTTGATTATATATTTCCGAACACTGGCGGTACGTTCTTTCCCATGAGGCAAAGTCGGCACTGGGGAACAGTCGTTCCCAGGTCATGCGCTGGATTTGAGCGGAGTCTTCCACCATCTCCCGGACGAGCTCTTGTTTCTCTTGCTCGGCCTTATCCGAGAGCTCTTGGGTAAGACTCTTCTCTTGGTTCACCAGGCGTTCTTTTACGTTGGCCAAAGATTTCTCCATGGCTTCGTAAGAGTGCATTTTTTGGCGAAGAGGTTTCAGCTCGGCCTTAAGGTTGGTAACGGTCGCCTCCAGCTCGTCAACCTTCTTTTGGGCCGCCTCTAACTGGGCCCGAACAGCGGCGGTAGCCTGCGCCTGATAATAAAGAAGATCAATGGTCAGTACTTCATTTTGGGCAATTTGAAACATTGCCTTATCACAACTGGAGGCGGCCATAGCTTTTGCGGCCTTTACCTCTTTGTTTTTCCGATCAATCGGCTTGCGAAGGCTGTTGACTCGGAGCAGGGCCTTAGTACAAAGAAAAACAGGCGTCAGTTTCCAATCAAAAAAGTTAACAGGCGTCCTGGAACTCAAAAGCTCAAAAATATGCTAAGTATACCTCAGCTAGGACCCCTGAAATCCCATCAAGGTCAAGGGTGCCGGCACCCCTGACCGCCTCCCTGTCAGATGGAGGAACTACTTTAACCATAGACTTGGCTACCTCAACCAAGTCAAGTCCCTGGGGGCCGGCTGCCTTAAGCGAAAGGATAAAACAAGTTAGACCTAATCAAGAAGGAAGCAAGGGTGAGTTTTTACTAGTGAGTGTCCATACATCTAGGCGGCCCCGCCTGGGTTTTTGAAGTAGTGGCCGGCTGCTTCTCAGCCGCCACTGTTTTCCTGGAAGACCCAGGAGAGCTTGCAACAGTCGTCCTCCGGGCCTTGGGGTCCGGCTGTTGCGAGGAAGAAGCCCTTGGAGTACCAGACTGAAAACAAAAAAGAGTTAGTATATGCATAAGACAACTAAAAGAGGAAGAGTTTTCGAAGCTAACCAAGGGTGCCTCCTTGTTAGGGGAGTCGGCATACGACTGTTTCATGAGCGAGGCCCGCAATATGGCCGCTGCAGTCTTGGATGCTGTTATTTTACTCATGGCGTCAGCTGCAAGAAATAAACAGCAAAGTTAGTAAAAATCCCAAGTAAACAAGGCGTGAAAAAACAGAGTATTTGTCAGGCCGGCTACCTCTAGAGCACCGACTGCTGAGGCCACAGGCGGCCAAAAAGTACTCGTCATAGAGCCACTTGAAGCTCGGGACGCAGTTTAGGGGTACTTGCTCTCGTACCCCTGAAGTAGAGTTCACCCTAGTCTCTACTTTGAAGAGTCCTTTGTCTAGGATCTCTTTTTTAGCCTTTGGGGGAACAGGCGGCATGCTGCGGCCGCCTGCGAGAAGAGGCGGATCCCTATTCCACTTGTTAAAACGTTTGTTCAGCTCCGTGTCTGAACCCTCGATAATAAGGAAGGTGTTCCGCCAATCCTTCCATTTGTTCGCCTTACCTCTCGTCATGAGGTAACCCCTATGGCTTGTTAATTGATACCAGCCGGTACCTCCCGACTTAGGGGTCCGGCTGAGATAGTTCATGTGGGCGAAAGCCTCAAAGCTTGGCTCCACCCCGTTCATTTCGCACCCGGCCACATAGCCGAGTACGTTTACCCAAGAGTTGGGGGCTAACTGCCATAACCCCAGATCATACCCATCTAAAATCCGCTGAACAGCCGGATGTAATGGGAAGCGCAGTCCAGCTTTGATGGCCGCCACATAGCAGCCAAAGCAGCCGTCACCATAGCTGGTACCAGCCGGCCAGACGACAGTGTCTTCTGGATCCGGCACGAACAGTAAAAATTCCGGGCCCATTTTGTGGTTAGCAATAAAGCTCGCCACGTTGTCTTGCATGGTTGCGATCCGGCCCCGGGGTACCCTGCAGTAGTAGGGGGCGTTTTCCTCTCTGTAAGAGGCGGACGGCTCCGCCCAATTGTCCCCCTTCTCAACTGCATGAGAACGTCTCGCCTCTTGTAGGCGGCTATGTTTTTCTTCTGAGCCAGGAGAACTGTGGCCAGAAGAGCTGGACTCGGACTCGTCCTCTGACGAGTCCGAAGAGGACGACTCCTCCCCTCTCCTAGAGGGGCCCGCCTCCTCTCCCTTAGAAGGAGCAGGAGGGAAATTAGACATGTCAACGGTAAGATGGGAAGGGACCACCTTGGCCCCTCTCTCAGAACTGTCGGCTTGACAGTCGCCTCGTTTCAATTCTACATCTGGCGCCTGGTCAGATGTTTCACTAAGGAGCACCCTTTGGGAGGAGCCGTCTGAGTTTGATATCATAGCAGTCTGTTTCGTTCTGGCCATCACGTTCTGCATAGACACAGATACAGTCGGACTTTGTATAAAGAGCAAAGATGGGTCCAGAAAAGGGCAGGCGGCACTCCTAGTCCTAGATTCAGCCGTCCCCGGTGACCGGCTGATCACTAACTTAGGTCGTGTCGTGTGCTTCCGTGGTGCCATTTCAAAAAATAAAAAGAAAATTAAGAGTAAGAGAACTGAGTTACCTGAACGAGTGACGGTTGATGAAGTCCTGGAAGTTCGGGTCAGTCGGCTTGTCAGAACAGGCGGTAGGCAGAAAAGGTCCGAAATGTCAGAGCAAGTTCAGGGGTCCGAATGTTCTCGCAAAGTTCTCAAATGTGAAAATGACCGAAGTCAGCACTTCCTTATATAGGCAAGGTGAGAAGGCGAAAGGTCGCTTCCAAATTCAAAATGTGGGCGGGAAAATCTCTCGGCCGTTTGCAAGATGACACCTGTAACAGGCCGTCGCCTGTCACCGTGCGACACCTGTCACAGGCGACACGTGACCAGTCACGTGCCACCTGTGAGGGGCAAATGATTAGGGGATTTTTATCCACCAATCACCGTCTGACAAGTGGACCAACCAGGTTCCGCCACGTGTCCTTCACGAAGGCCAACAGGAGCCTGCCACGTGTCAATCACAGATACGTCCTCTACGGACCAATTTAGACACGCCACGTGTCCACTCATGCCAAATGGGAAAACCGGCCATCAAGGCCCAATTCAGTCTAGAGGCCCGATCAGCCCTAGGTTTACCTTAAACCTAGAGAGTGGCACGCTTCTCAAGGCTATAAATACTCAATTAATCCTCATTAATTAAGGAGGGAAAAAAGTAATCAAGCAGAGAAGAACAGAGTTATTACGGAACATCAACAACCGGCTAATCTCGCTAACGACGCAGATTACCAATACTAAGCACTCTCACCCAGAGAGATCTCATTACTTTAATTTCTGTATTGATTACTCCTTAATCAGGTGCTAACTTGACCGTTGGAGGCGGAGCTCTCAGGAGTCTCCGTTATTTTGCAGGTACAGGCGTCCGGTTCCAGTCTCGGAATTGTAACTCTCCCGCAGGACATCAGAAAACCCCGAAACAGTCTCCACCTAATATTTTCTTAAACTCTGTGCACAAAAGTGTATCAATTATTCTGAAATAGAGGGAGTAGTTTATTTATTTATTTATTTATTTATTTTCATGTTTTACTACCCCAGAGTTTAAAAAAAATATGGAATACCTTTATTTTATGTGCTCAAAAAACAAAGTGTGTCAATTATTCTAATTTCAAATTTGCTTAGATGTCAAATTGATCCATTATTTTGATTCAATAAATAAATTTTCTAATATGCATATCTATAATTATGGCAGGCTGTCGAAAGTATAGTACCATGTCAATTTGCACATACTAAAAACAGGATCATTAAGAAATCAAACGGAATTGTAACAGACGTAATTGAGGAAGTGCCACGAGAAATGTATACAAGAGAACACGCAAACCTAAGGAAAGAAGGGGAGGAATGATGGATGAGGGGCACCGCGAACTCATGTATGCTGGTCGCTGCTCTTGTAGCTGCCATGGTCTTTCAGGCCGCCCTTCAAACACCGAAAATAGACAACGACAACCTCAAATGTGCTTTCGTCACCTCGTTTTCATTGGCCTTGTTATCCTCGACTGCCTCAATCTTAACATTTCTAGCAATTTTATGTTCAACGTATGCGGAAGAGGACTTTCTAGTGTCACTCCCACTTAAATTGATTGTTGATCTTGCAACGCTTCTCTTCTCAATACTAACAATGTTGTTAGCTTTTACTATGGCGATCATCATGCTATCGCCTAACAAACCGGGTTGGATAATTGTTGCTGCTTTTGCTTGGATTGTTGGTGGTGTCTATGTCTGGTTGCATTTTCCGCTGTTGGTTGTGGTGTATCGTTCAACCTTTGGAGCAAAGTATCTATTTCGTCCTCAGTATGAACTACTTCGAGATTAATGGACGACTCTTGCTTAATCCATATAGGACTATATGATTAATTTGATCGAGACAACCACAAGTCTAGTACATCCTAAAATGTGCTTGGTGAGATTCAACCCGCCAACTATTCTAGCCTCTTATCTTGTATCACTAGGTAATTAGGTACAAGAAACTTGTGTATGTACTATGTAGTATGTACTCCGCAGAAGTATAATTGTAAGATTGTAACTAAACAGCTAAACTTCACTGTGCGCCTAAACATGGATAAATAGACGCTTTGGGCTAGGTTTTTGCTAAATATAATTATTTTGGGCTTGAACCAAAAATCTAGTAATAACCCAAATAAATTGGGCTGAGCGCCTGGGCCTAATACTTGGGATTTCGAAACATTTTGTACACGGAATTCGGACGAGGTCAAAGTTAGCGCAACTTTAAGGGCATTTTATATCCGGTTTCGAAGTGTGATGTATGGATGAATGTGTGGGAGGGTCTGTTCAGCTTAATTTAGTTCAGCTCTAATTAATTCAGTTCAGTTTAGCTCATAATTTCCTTCTCTCATAAAATATTCAATTTAGCTTCAAGTTCAGTTCAGTTTAGTAAATATGAACATGTCCTAAGTCATGTTTTTTATTGTAATGAAATTAAGCTGTGAAATTCATACTTATTACTTTATATTATCAATTTGGATAAAATTAGAAAGAAGTGGCTTAAGAAATTGTATAATTAGATCATGTTAACCAATGAAAAACTGGTAAGTGAAATTAATATACTAGTATATTTTCCTAGTGATTGGAGAATGTTAACAATTACTTGCAATTTTTAAAGCCTTAGTTCAATAAAAATTAATAAAACTTTATTTTGAAAAAATAACTTTATTCGCTAATAGACAAGAAAATAATAGCCAAGGTCTTGTCACACATTCAAGCGAAGACTTGCTTGACAAGACAAACCCAAATCGTCACCCAGAAAAGACCTCAGCCAACAACTATAACACCAATTATCCAATAACAACACAAGTAAACTCAGAAATAGTACATTAAAATTTTAATAACCAGTATTAAAATCATCAACTACGTATTATTCCCTACTTTTCATCTAATCCGACAAGTTTAATGTATAATTATATGGAATTTAAAGTTCGTTGACAAACCGTACAATGTGTCCAAATTAAAGTAAATTCCTTAATTGTTATATATATATACATCACTATATGCCAAATGTTCATTTAGGTAAGCTTAATTGTACTACTAATATTATATAAGTATATAATTAGTAAGTTGAAGCTAATTAATCTACTATATACACATACAAATATACAATCTTCGAGTCTTGGTTGTTAATTGTCACAACGCAATTGCCGAATGCAGTGCTTATAGCAAGCTAAGTGATACTAGTTAGTTATAATTGACTAATAAATGGCGCCAAAACAAGATGACGTCGAACTTGGGTTCATTGATAATCCTGATCAACAGTCTGGTAAGTTTATATACACATACGTTGGGAATTTTTTTAATTTAAAAAAAAAAAAAAAAAAAAAAGAATTCATGTGTTTTGACTTTCATTGATATTGAGTTAATTTTTACAAGAGTGAGTTGTTGATGCAGCCAATGAAAGAGAGCTGCAGCAGTACAGCAAGGGCTATCGAGTACGCTTATATAGAGCGGCTCTATGTGGTGATTGGGAGGTTGCAAAGGAAATCCATGATAAACATGAAAATTGTTTTATGGAGTTGATCTCGAGAAATGGAGATACTGCTTTGCACATAGCAGCAGAAGGCGGACGTTGTCATTTTGTCATGGAATTACTACGAGTATCCCAAATTACAGCTACACAGTTGGAGTTGCAAAATAAATTTGGTAATACTGCTTTCTGTTTGGCTGCTGCTTCTGGGGTGGTTGAGATTGTGGAGGAAATGGAACGACGAAATCCAGAGCTGCCAAACATTCCTGGAAACCAAGGCATGAAACCTGTTCTAATAGCCGCTCTACTAGGTCATGGGGCGTTATAACTCTATTTTAGTATTAGGCCTCTATGGCCCAATTTTAGTCCAAACCCAATTTATGCCAGTCAGGCCCATTCCTTTATGCAAAAAGTGACCAACCTATCAAATCAATCATTGCAAGGTTTTAGATAATCTATCCATAAGAACATTTAAATTGTACACTGCAATAATATAGCTAATATCATTAGTATGCTTAAATTATTTGTTTCAGTTACCAACTTATGGAGGGAGCAACAAGAAGATCAAGCTAAACTTGAACTGGTTGAACGCCTTTGGAAAATAGTAATACAACAACCTCATGAGAAAATATCCGAGATTCTATCTCACCCTCAGCCACCACTGCTCTTCGTGGCTATAGAGTTAGGAAACTACGAGTTTGTGACCACATTAATTCGCCATTACCCGGACCTGATATGGGAATTAGATGAAGAAAATCGAACCATATTTCATGCTGCTATTCAATGCCGCCAAGAAAAAATCTTCAGTCATATTCGTCAAATAGGTAGTATTAACCATTCACTTGCAGCTTACAAGAATCCTAATAATGGGAATAATATTCTTCATCTAGCAGCCAATTTGCCTTGCACTGATAGACTCAATGTTGTTTCTGGGGCTGCCCTTCAAATGCAACGCGAACTCTTATGGTTTCAGGTAATTTATTTTCTCCAATTCTCTTATCGTTTTAGTTATTTGGTCAGAAATATTGAAAATTTTACAGTTGTCTTGTCTTTTAATGTTTTAATGATTATATAGTTCATATTTGACATATTTTTTCTTTATTGATGTTATCCCATATAATTAAACCCCTGAATACTTACTTAAGAAAGTGTGTAGATTGACTTAATTAACCCAAAAGATAGTATTAGCACGTCATAAAAATAAAAGTAATTAAGAGAAGATTGGTCTAAGAAAATTTGATTTAGGGACGGATGGAGTATTTAAAAGCTATTTCATCCGTAATCAAGCTTAATTAACAGCTTAAACTTGGTGCACACAGGCCGTTAAAAATATTGTACAACCAGAATATGCTGATGCAAAAAACAATCCACCAAGCTCAAACAAAGGAAGATCTGAATGCAAAGAAACACCTCGAACATTGTTCACTAGAGAGCATAGATTGCTAAGGAAAGAAGGGGAGAAATGGATGCGAGACACAGCAACATCATGTATGGTTGTAGCAACACTAGTCACAGCAGTCGTCTTCCAAGCAATCTTTCAACCACCTTCACCAAGTAATAATAACCAAAACAAAAAGTTATTTTGGTTGTTTGTAGCATCGGATGCATTTTCTTTATTGTCTTCAACCGGCTCGATCTTGACATTCCTTTCCATCTTGACATCAAGGTACGCCGAGGAGGATTTTCTAGTATCGTTACCTCTCAAATTAATAGTTGGGTTGGCGTTACTTTTCTTCTCTATAATGACAATGTTGTTAGCCTTTACCGTGGCTATTGTCATCATCTACCCACATCGAATGTTATGGATAACTATCGCTATCCTAGCATGGATCATTGGTAGCTCCTATATTTTGCAACATCTTCCATTGTTGGTTGAGGTTTATTGTTCAACATTTGGATCTAATTATATTTTCCGACCTCAACAAGAGCTCTTTCGAGATTCATGAATTAAGAAGCGAATGAACCTCGAGGGTTTCGAGACTGTTTATAGGTGATCAGATTCATTTTCTGGCCGTAAATGACGGGCTAACTATTGTATGAGCTACATGTAATAGAGTCTATTGTATCTTGTACTTTGGCCCATGCCACAAGTATACATATACCTCTGTTCGATAATAAGGATACGCTTTGATTTTTTTACCATTTTTTTAGTATTATACTTTGTATGTAAAATGATTTAACATATGTAGTATAAGATTTTGTTTGATTATCTTAATGAGACTTTTCAATGGCTACAATAAAATTGTACCCATTGTAATTATTTTTAATCTTGACCCTTTGAATTTTACGGATTAATATAGTAGGTTCGTGTATTTTTTGACATAAAAATATAACTAAAAAAATGTATTTCTTACTAAAACATTGTTTTGTCGCCCATTTATGGTTTCTCTGCCTCTAAACTAAGAGACATCTACTTCACATCTCCATCAAATATGCAATGAGGCATATAAGCATACAGGTTGATTAGGTAATTAAGAATTAACAAAGGGTAATTGGATTATTAAACACTCATCATCCTACCTTTAAAATAAATCACTCAAATTCGGATCGGTTACGGATCGGATTTTCGAATTCTCAGATAATTTTTACAGGCCTAATGTGTGAGGATTTGTGATGTATTTTCATAAAACAGTAATCGCAAATGAATAAAATGATGGAGCAAAGCAAAGTACCGAGTAATTTAAGGATAGAAACTGAACGAACGTGTATAATAGGTTTTTCATTTTTTTTTTTTTTGTCAAATTGCTTTTGTAAACCACAAAGTAATCAAAATTAAAGGTTTGAATTAGTCAAAATCTAATAAACAGCTAAGTTTTAATCTAGTATAATGGCTACAATTTTATTGCAGCCATTTGAAAACTATTTATAATGAAGTATTATTATAAAATAATAATCGATGTGCTTTGATTTTTTTATTTTTTTTTTCAGTTTATATTTTTTTTTATGTTTTTTTGCTCATTTTAAAATATAAAAATGAGCAAAATATTATGAGTAGAAAATTACAAATACATTTTATGGTATGTTTGGATATATTGATTTCATTTCAAATTCTGGATTTGAGTCAATGTTGTTGTTTGGTAAACTGCAAGAATTTGGATTTATATTTGCTTCAATTCCAGGACCATTAAACATGGCTCAATTTGATAGAATTTCAAATGCTCAGTGAAACCCTGAATATCGATGGGCATGTATCCTCGTCTTTTCCAAAATGAACAAGTGGTCAACATTTATGCAATTTGCTTGTCTCCATTTTTGCAATCTTCTCTTTTTTAGTTGCTTTCTCTCTCCTCTGTTAGTAACAGAGCTTCATTTAAATGCATTTTTTCAATTTCTTTTCCATAATTTTTATAAATTATAAAGTCAACATCTTACGTAAAATTTCTGAATTCCAATTTCTAAAGTTTCCCAAACACATAAAATAAAATTTTAATTTCAGAATTTGGAATTCAAGAATTGAAATTTAGAAATAGAAATGAAATAAAGATAACCAAACTCAACCTTACGTGGATGCGTATAAATTTTTTATTTGAAGTCATGGGTGTTATGGTGTGGCCGGCCGGTGTCACAATCAAGGATCCAATTTGGCCAAGTAGCAAGAAAAAAGAAATGATCTGATGAGTCAATATAATGTCCAATTGACTTTAAATAATTGCTAATTTGAATTTTTTTAACATACGCTAGGATACCTTACGATCATAGATGTCATGGTTGATTAAGTTTCATTTTCACGTTTCAAGCTCTCTATTTAAGCATCTACTATCGGTCAACTAAACCAGCCTCGCGAGTTCATGATAATTAATCAACATTGCTAGCATCAAACAATGGAAGTTGGACAATATTGTAGTTTCGAAACTCAAATACAGGATTTACTTTCTGGTATGTTTTCTCATTTTCTGTACCGTCTCTCTTTCAATTATTTTGTTATGGATAGACAAATTTTCTCTATATAATCACGTATTAGTATTTCGTGAATTTGATATGCCTCTCTAATATGTATATACTGAAAAACCGAATCAAAATGAAGAGGAAATATGGGATGAGTACTTAAATGGATTATTCCTCTATGGCGCTGCACTAAATGGAGACTGGAAAACTGCAAGAAAGCTTCATTCAAAGCATCAAAACTGTTTCGCCGCAGTGGCAAGAAGGTCTAATATTGTGGTAGATTTCATGAAAATTGCAATTGAAGCTTCAAATGACTTGGCCTCGATCAAGAACTCAAGTACTTTTTGTCTAGCCTTGGCATCTGGAACTGTTACTGCTGCGAGGGAGATGATCCGTGTCCAGCCTGAGCTGCCACTGATTCGAAGTCATAAAGGTTTGACGGCATTCCATATGGCCGCTTTGTTAGGCCATAGGGAGATGGTTAGGTACCTCTTACCACTCACTCTAGAGTATCTCTCAAACAAGGACCTCGTTGATCTCTTCATTAGTATTATCAACGAAGAATTTTATGGTATGTAACATTGTTACTATGTACTCCGTATATATATACTTTCTTCACTCGTAATGATGTTAATGCTTTACTCTTTAAAACTTGCAAAAATAAAACATTGAGCAAGATTACCAAAGTAACATTGTGAAAATTGATAAAAATTCTATATGTTCTAAAGAAATGGATTGGAGGTAATATATAGTCAATATAGAGTACAATCAGTATATCTTACATGTAATTAATTTGTGGAACTTGTCTGAATTTTATTTTAGTTTGTGGTTGATAATTTGTTGTATGTTTGCAGATTTTTTTTTTCTTTTAATAGAGAGTTTGTAGATCCTTTCGATATAATGGACAATATACTACTATGTACGAATAAATGCAGATATAGCCTTTGAGATCCTAAACAACCGTCCTGAACTGGCGCTGTATGATAACGACGAGACACCGCTAGTGTTGCATGCTATGGCGAAAAGACCGTCGCTAAAGTCAAATGGAAGTCATCGAGGACGTCGACTTAGCATCTGGAGCGACTGCTGCAACTTTTGTTAGTATTTTTTTCCTTAAACTTTAATTTGCTTGTAGTACAAATATAATTTATTTACTTTGCTTAAAAAATTAGAATACTTGCTTTATCTCCATCGGTGTTTATACCAAGTAATTGAACTGTATATTCAATCCCGTCTTCTGATACAGTAGGTATTCCCCTCATAAGAAGGGTTACCTGGCTAATGTTTTCCTTTATTTCTTATCAAAATATGAATAAAATTAAGGAAAATTTGTCAAAAAAAAACCTTTTAGATGTACCATGTTGTGAAAAAAAATCTTTAAAAAGCTTTTTGGCTAAAGAAAACTCTATTTTTAACATTTTGGCAAAAAAAAAACCGAATAGGCGAATATAACTTTTTTGTTGAAAACAACCAGTGCCTCCAATCCACTTAATTAACTTCTAATTTATTCTAATTATCATTTTAACACTAATTTAACTATTTTATAATTAAATTAATTCATAAAAATAAAAATAGAACAAAAACCACCACCTTCCTCGTTTTCCCCCTCCCCTTGCAGCAACTCTCCTCCCGACGCCACCTACGACCCCTCTCCCCGGCGACTCACCTCCATCATAGGTCAACTCCCCTTTCCCCCTTACCCTCGGCTTGCTGTAACCATCCACCTCCCCCTCCTTTCGAACATCTACCTCTCATTTCTCCCTCAAACACTCTCAAACACACTACCAAAATTAAATAATTGAAGTGCATATGTTTATCAATAATGAGCATACAAAGTATACTATAAGCATGCTAAGCTTTATTTAATTATTTACCATGTATTAATTAGTAGACTAAGAAATTATATAGTTTATACATCTAAATTTAATATTTCAACAGTTAAGAGAATTGGAAGCCGTAAGGAAAATGATCTACAATTGTTTAAAGCTCTTCTACTGGTAGTACGTTTATGGGATGAAGTTTTGAGGCATCGACGAGATTGCAATAGCCAACCAAAACTGATGAGTCCACATCCTTGGAAGCTATTGTTTATTGCAGTAGAAGTAGGCAATACTGAGTTTGTGACAACGATACTTAGTTCTTATCCCGAGCTGATATGGAAACTGAACGACGAACATCAAAGTATACTTCATGTTGCAGTTCAGTATCGCCGGGAGAAGATTTTCAGGCTCGTTATCGAGAAAGATGTCGTCAAGGATTTGCTTGCAAATTGTGTAAATGACATTAATGGAAATAACATCCTTCATTTAGTTGGCCTATTGTCTCCTGATATTTGTTACGGGTTTAGACCATCAAATTCAGCCTTTATCGTGATGCATCTAGAGATGCTATGGTTTAAGGTAAATTACTTATCTTCTTTACTCTCTGAATCAAAATTAGTGTACATCCTTAAAATCTACAAATATCTAAATACATGATCAGGTGGATAAGAACATAGTAAATGTCAAAACTAATCAAACAATGAAGTACTACATAAGCTTATTGTTCATGGATATAACTTTCAATCGATGCCAGGCAATTGAAGATCTTGTACAGCCCCACCTTGCACTATCTCGGAATTTTGATGAGGAAACACGCGTACTTTGTTTACCAAAAAGCACCAAACTCTTAAGAAACAGGGAGAATATTGTATTGCAGGTACTGCAGAATCATGTATTAATCCTGTCGTCCTAGTCACTTTTGTAGTGCTGATTGCAGCACTCAGATCGTTTGTAAAACCTTTCAGTCACGGGGCATGGTATTGGGTATTTGCAATATTTGATTCTATGTCCTTGTTATCGTCTATTACTTCAATATTCGTGTTTTCATCAATCTTAACTTCAAATTTCGCTGAAGAAGATTTTCTCCACTCATTGCCTCGTAAGCTATTGGTTGGCCTCACATTGCTCACCATCTCAATAGCTACTTCGGTGATAGCACTCGCAGCAACACTTCCGTTTATTTTTGAATTTGGCTGGCTCTATCTTGGCACTTCTGGCCTCGCTTGTCTTCCAATCATCGGCTTTGCAGGAAAGGATCTCCCTGGATTACTCGAGGCTTATCGTTCAATTATTGAATGCAACTTCATTTTCAAGCCTCAACACCATCAACTCTTTCAATAGATTTGATCAGCTTAATAACAGCAAACCCATCAAACTACAACTTTTAAATATGATGAAACAACATAGTTTTGGGAGCATGTATTCTATTTCTATTTGTAATAATGTATTCAGAGTATCATTATTTAATCTTTTATTCTGTATGTCCTGACTCCTAAACTTTTAATACTTTGCTACATGACCATTATTTCAATTTTGAGAATGTTTCAATAACTATATTATTTCTTCACCAAAAAATAAAAAAGAACAATACAAGTACAAGTTAAATAAACAACAATCAAGAATTAACAGGTCACATAGATTGATAGATATATGCTTAACCTCAAACAGAATGGTATGCCTCCTAGAATAAAATTATTAGTCATCAAAGAACGTAACTCGAGTTCATTATTAAGTTGAATCCATCATGGAGTAGAAGGTAGAACTATAGAATCGGGTGGATGAATGATCGGAAATACCCTGTTCTCTGTCCACAAATGTGATGCATCACAACCGCGCCAACTCAGGACTTCCTTTAGAGTTCCTCTCCTAAGGTTATACCTAACCAATCCATCACCATAGGTCATGAACAAAGTATTAGGGTCAAATGGATGGAAAGCCAACACTTCATTATTCTTAAACTTTTCAACTTCAAAACCAAACCACATCATATTATGTTCGAATCTCCAATTTATATGGCCTAATCCATTATCCTCGAGCTCCCATCATCTTCTGCAACCTTTTGGTCTTGAATTTATTTGTATTCCACGACTCGTCTTCGAATTGTAACCTTCTCCGATTTCGGTATAATAGTCCCACTGTGTAGAACTTCGTAATGAACTAACGTAAATGATGCTGAACCAACACCTTTAACCACACACCATAATTGAACTCAAAAAATTAAATTTGGTAACCTGAATAATGACTAAAAATTACAATCACAATTTTATTGCAATCACAAATTGCCATATAATTCTACAAAATGCCATAATTGGTGCCCAAAGATCGTAGCACAAGATTATGAATACCGACTATAAATTACAAACACATAATCTTACTTTAAGCAAATCAGATAACCCCAACATCCCAAAAACAACACTAATCTGTACAAACAAACCTAATTTAACAACAAATACCAAAATCCTAATACCTGGGATTACGAATACGCAAGTATAATTGCGTGGACACGATGAACCTTCTCCTATGTCATCTTTCAAACTCACGAGGATCTGCCAGTAAATCTGAATGAAGATGGCAATTTGGGATGAAAATGTCATCAGAGGCTAAACCCAAGGAACACGTATTTTGGATTGAAATATTAAATTAACAATTTGCTTTGGATTTAACGACGTTTCTTGCGACTTTGGTTGGCCCACATTATCGGTAATATTCCGTCAGATAGCAAGAGAAGTGCAAATGAATATAAAAGCAATATTTGGTACACTGAGGACGACTGATTGACAAAATTTTGCTAATCAGCCTGATTGCCTGGGTCTGGCTCCCAACTTTGTGAAGGCGGCACTTCAATGAAGGTACATGTTTCGTTACACAAATCGTACACTAGAACATTCCTTTCTACCACTCAATGTAGCTTATGATTTAGGGCGATTGCACTCGTACTAAAACACCCTCCATCAGCTTCTTTTTCGGGGATAAAAACCAAGTCCTCTTCCACTTCCCTGTCTCAGAAGAAAAAACCTCGACACAAAAATATTCAGTTTCATGCATCCAACTACTACTACTCCAACACGACCACACACGCACTGCACCATTTTATAACTCAAAAACGAAGCAATACTATTACTATTCGCGACAACAAGCCCATAAGCAACCGGCTTTTGTATAGTTAAGAGCGGAGGTACTTGTATGTACCGCCTCATGATAGGATCCACAATGTAGTAGACGATTTCACTTATAATTCCAATAGGATTCGAAATAGGAGGTTCGCAACACACTAAGAGATTTTTGTAAGACATGACTATGTGCACGGGGAGAAAAGGGTTAGTATGGTTGTAAGAAGGAAGAAAAGATAGCGATAAACCAAGGGTTTTGAAACCGGGGTGTTTGGTGAAAGCATAAACACGAACCCATCTCGATTGACTTGATACTTATCATAATAATCTAGTTGAAAGATGAAAGTAAAAGAGGAGCCTATACTATAATGAGAATCTGAAATTAAATTGTACCATTTTTGCAAACACATTTGCATTGGACTGCCCATATCCATGGGATCCTTTTCAGGATTTCTAGTAGCACATTATCATCGAGATTGTGGATACGATTATTATTATTGTCGTCGTCGTCATCATCTTGTTGGGATTGTCCTAGACATATTTTTCTATGAAATTAGATGATATGTGAATTGGAGATATATAAATATATAATTATCATATTCTAAGAAAAAATTTACATAATAGATTCATATCACCTTTAATTGCAATTAATTCTGTTAAAACATAAAATATATAAAATTTTATATTATCTGCAACTTTTAAATTTTTTATATCTCACAAATAATGCCCTTGCAGATAACCATTAACGGTGGTAGTAAACAAAGTAGCTAAGCTTTAACCATGTTGATTAGGCGAAAGCATTGTTAAGCTACCACCAAAGGATTCACCAGTGGGTACATTGATCCCCATTCATCCACCACCACTTTGAAAGTACCACTTTTGAGATTATATTGAACAACTTTGTTTGCGGTTGCCAAGTATACAACATCACAATCATAGCGATGAAACATAACCTTGAAAATTTTTCCCAAACTCTTCTTCAATGGCCATAAATCAGGGTGACTCTTAGTCGTAGTGATCACTTTCGTGCACACAACGGTCCAAGTGCTCTTGCTGTAATCATCGAGTTCCCACACATTCAATGTGGCGAAGGAAGATGATAAATCAGAATCATACGCAAATTCCATTAACCGGAGTCTCTCCTTGCATACTCCTAGAGTGCATTTAGTAGGTAGGCAGCTCGGCAGTTTAATTAGGATATACCGCGAAATGTCATCACTATATGGATCAATCACTAGAATACTGTGGTCTAAAAGCCAATGCAGCTTGTTGTTCAAAGTTACAGAATTGGAGTTGCGAAAATAATTAAGTTGAAGATCAGAATTCAAGGTTTTGCGATGTGTACTCCAATTACCGCTTTCAAAAGAAAATACTTGCAAAATATTATAACTAGATTTCGATACAATGCGCACAAATTTAAAACCTCCTTCACCCTTAACACTACTAATGCCCTCTAAATGTCCAGCACATCCAATTGCTATCCAATTCCATCCATCCATAACAATGTAGTCAATAGGTATTTCGATTTCGATATTTTCTCTAGTAATTAAATTGTAGAAGCAATAAAGTGCCTTCTCTTGACAAGAATCTGGACAATGGTTACAATAAATCAAGAGATCAGAGTAGGAACCAACAAGGTAGGAGTTGACCTTGCGAAAAGGGGAAAATTTGAGGTTCAATGGAGGATTTTGGGATTGGAAAAACGGGTGCTCGGATATTACGGAGGTTTCCCAAATGCTATTTATGTAAACGGTGAAAGGGAGGAACTTGGAAGAAATAAGGTCAAGGAAGATTGGTTGAGAGATAATGTTGTTCCATCTCTTTGAAACACTTCGACATTGAACCAAAAGTTTCCATGAAGCTATTCTTGAAAAAATCAAAGACAATATGTCATCATCTAGTTCGTCTATTCGAGAAACAACCTTGTTTTCGTGTCGAAATTTAGACATTGAAGGAAGTTGTTTAGGATCGGATGTTGTTAGTCATTCGACATTGATGAAGTAAAGTTGTAGTTGCATTACTCGTATATATTTACAAACCCTAAGCTAAGGGAGATGTAGCTTATTTTATATAGGATTCCTACGGCTGGAATATGTTAAGTTTTAACTAAAGAAGAAATTTGATTTAGATTTAAAAATTTTCACTAGCCAGATAAACTGACCAATGAAATTTAAATTATTTCAAAATTTAAATGATATCTTTTAATTATACATATTTTATTTAAAAAATTGATGATATTATCTTATAATTGAATTTATCTTTTTATTTTAAAGAACTTATGAGTAGATCAAAATCAAATCAAAAAGATAAATTTAAATTATATTTTGTGAAGAAAAAAAAAATATACGAGTATATAACTTAAATTTATCTATTTGATTTGATCTACTATAAACAATTAAACATATTTTTTCTAATCTAATCAAGTTTTTTTTTAAAAAAAAAAATAGTCATCTAATTGCTTAATACCCTAATTCATTGGGAAAAAAGTTATTAAAATGAATTCTTATTAGATTTATATTAATGCATTTATTTTACATATATGATTTTAAGATTTTTTATTACAAAATTAAAGACAATTAACAACAATAAAAATTATAATAAAACGACAAATTTGAATTTAGTGAACTTTTTTTTTTCTATTTTATTTTTTTGAAGACGTACTGAACATATTGAACTTAAGTTTTGCGTTTTGTATAGATAAACTTATATCAATACTCTCTCCAGCCCTCTCTCTCCAAAAAAAAACCCTCCGTTTTTCCCATTTTTACTCCGGCCATGAGGCTCGCCGGCGGCCGTGTGGCTCACCGCCCACGCCAAAGCGTCGGCGAGCCTCCGATCTATTCCCTTAAGTTGTTTTTTTCCTTTCCTGTTTTGGTTTTTTGTCTTTTCAGCCTTACAACTTGCGCCGCTCCTCTTCGTCCGCCGCCTCTGTTCATCACCGGCCATGAGGCCGGCTTGCCGCCGTACTTCTTCTCCGCTTCCCCGTCGCGCCTATGCTCCACCTCTTTGGCTGCTGTAGCGACGTTGAGTTCGAGAACGGGGAGGGGGAGTTATCTCCCTCTGAGTCCCTCGTGTAGGGCCGTTCTGAGTCCCTCGTGTAGGGCCGTCGGTGCCGCGGCTCAGGGGTGTGTGGGGTTTGGGCTTCTCGGGCGGGTCTCAGCGGTCCGTGCTTTTATATCCGGCGGTTTGTGGGTTTGGTTGGTGAACCTCGGAGCGTTGGTGGTGGGGCTCGGTTTGGCGACGGGGTGGGTTGTTAGGGTTTCGTTCGTTGTCTTATTTTTTTAAGTTATTTCCTGTTTTTTCTTTTAGGTGCCTTTGTGTGTTTATTAGTTTTGTTATTTTTTCTGTTTGTGTGGTGTGTTTGGGTGATTTGGGGCTTGCAGATCGGTTTACCGATCTTCTGGCGCAGGATTTAAGCCGGGTTTTTTGGCTATGGGGCTTCGGTTTGATCTTCTGGTGGTTTGGGCTAAAGGGGTATGCTTTCATGCCGATATCCGTGTTTGAATCGGAGATTGTCTTGTCTATGGTGAAGTGTACGACACCAATTTTGATTTCAGGTCGAGGAGTACGGGATTCTGAGCCAATGAAGGTTCACGTCAGAAACTACAACATATTGACAGACCCCCTTGCAAGAGGCTGCATAGGACAGCGTTATATGAGTCAAGGGTACTTAAGAATGTAATTTTGCGCGTGCAATTGTAGTTTCCTTTATTTCGCACTTGCAATTGGTTCTTTTGTCTTTGTACTGTTCGACTACGATCTCTTATGTAAGTGCCGTATGGCTTATTATTAATGAATTTTAATCTCCCCCCTTCAAAAAAAACATAGTGAACTTAATGTTATTAGTTAAGTGCCTTTCAAAAAATGTTAGCAATAAAATGTTACCTTCAAAGCGTTAGGTCGGTTGACCCGATTTAATTTTATAAAGTATTTTAATTTATTTTTTTTAAAGAAAAAAAAAATTGTACTCCGTACTTTTTATTTTATTTTTATTTTTATTTTCAATGGGTTTCTGGTGCGGCTCCATGCAGCAGATTGCCAAATCAGCAAATGACAAAGTAACCCCCAAACAAAGTAACCCCTTACTGACTTAGTAACCCTTGACAAAATAACCCCTGACTGACGTAGTAACCCCAAGTAACCCCTAACCGACCTAGTAACCTCCGACCTAGTAACCCCAAGTAACCCCTAACCGACCTAATAACCCCCGACATAGTAACCCCTAACCGACCTAGTAACCCCTAGTAACTCCTAACTGCCGACCTAGTAATACGAAGTAACCCCTAACCGACCTTGTAACCCTTGACCGCCGACCTAGTAACCCCTATCCGGACCACCTGATAACCCCTGACCGGATCTAGTAACCCCTTACCCACCACCAACAAAAAATTACCACCAACAACCACTACCAACCTAAACGCCTTGCCATTAGCCCCTAACCCACAAACAAAACCCCGATCCAACCAAACCATTAAAAAAAAATCAAATCAAACAAATACCTTAAAATGTTAACAATGGTTTCGAATATCACTTCAAATATGGCTAAAAAGGCCAAATTCAACCATGAAAATTCTAGATCTAAAGTTTTCATGGCTGAATTTGGCCTTAAAAACCTTGAACTTGTTTTCCGGCGACGGAGTCACCAAACCACCACTACCCTCCCAGCGATACCACTACTTCCGACGAATGAACCACTAACGAACCATGAAGACGACGATTGTGAAATTTGTGTTACGTTCTTTGAGAAAATGAGATGAAGACTCTGGCTTGAAGAAGAAGAAAAGAAGAGAGAGAGGAAGGAGAAAAAGAATTTTTTTAAAAAAAAATTGTGGCTGGCCAGCCACATATGAAACTTTGTATTTTATTTTACAGAGTACTTTTTATTTTAGTTTAGCTTAATAATCTTTTCCAAATATCTCCTCTAGATTTAAATTAATGTACTCCATAAAACTAGTAAAAACACAAGTACACAGCGTACCACATTACCTTGTACAAAACCAAACATCAACTTTCATATCACCTTTGTAACTAATTATTTAAAAACATAGAATATGCTTGTATAAAACATACAAAGTAAATTAAGGAGCTATATTCTAACTACTACCTCCGTTAAATGTTATGTGCAACTTTGGGGTATTATTTGTGAGATATAAAATATTGCAAAGTTGCACATAACATTTAACGGAGGTAGTATATATGGTGATGAGGCCAAAGCATGTATTGTTAAGCTACCACCAAAGAATTCACCAATGGGTATATTACCGCCCATTCATCCAACACCATTTTGAAAGTATCACTTTTGAGATTATATCGAACAATTTTGGTTTCAGTCTCCAAGTATACAACATCACAATCATAGGGATGAAATGTAACTTCCAAACGCTTCTTCAATGGACCATAAATAATAGGGTGAACAATCGTCGTAGTGATCACTTTCATGCATACAATTGTCCAAGTGCTCTTGTTATAATCAGCGAGTTCCCATACATTCAATGTGACGAAGGAAGGTCCAGTAATATATGCAAATTCCGCCACCCTAAGTCTTTCCTGGCATACTCCTAGGGTGCATAAAGAAGGTGGGAATGGCAACTCGATCAGGCGATACCTTGAAATATCGTTGCTATATGGATCAATCACTAGAATGCTGTCATATAATAGCCAATGCAGCTTGTTGTTCACAGTTACGGAATTGTAGGAATGAAAAGAAGTAAGGCGAAGATCAAACTTTAGGGTTATTCGAGATGTGCTCCATTTACCACTCTCAAAAGAAAACACTTGCAAAATATCATTGGAAAAATAAGATCTTGATATGATGCGTACAAATTTAAAACCTCCTTCACCCTTAACACTACTAATGCCCTCTAATTTTCCAGTACATCCAATTGCTTTTAGATTACCTCCATCATTATTGTAGTTAATAGGTATTTCAATTTGGACATATTTTCTAGTAATTGGGTTGCAAAAGTAGTAATATAGTTGCTTATTTAGACGAAAATATTGAGTAGGACTACAATAAATCAAGAGATCATAGTATGAACCAATTACATTGAGCTTGTATTTATGGTCACAAAAAGGGTGAAAATCGAGGTCGAATGGGGGGTTTTGGGATTGGAAAAACGGGTGCTCGGATATCAGGAAGGTTTTATGACGGTTTACAACGTAAAGGGTGAAAGGGAAGAACTTCAAAGAAATAAGGTCAAGGAAGATGGGTTGATAGATAATGTTGTTCCATCGCTTCGAAACACTTCGACATTGAACCAAAAGTTTCCATGAGTCTATTTTTGATAAGATTAAGAGCAATATATCATCACCTAGTTTGTCTATTCGAGAAACAACATTGTTCTCGTTATCGTTGTTGTGTCTCGTGTGATTCTTATGATGTTGATTCAGAGCATTCATGATGTTCTTGTTGTGTTGATCTAGAGATTTTTTTTTTTTTTTTTTGAAGGATTTTGATCTAGAGAACTTTATGTGAAGGTGTTTTCGAAATTGATGATGTGATGTTGTAGTTGCTATATCTATTTACATACTCTAAGCTAGACAGTAAACATACTTCATATAGGATTCTATTGTTTTTTATTAAAAAATAATATCTTTTTAATTAAAGGATTTTATCTAAATATCTTACAACTCAAAATAATAGAATAATAATATCACAAATTTAAAATTATGTCCAAAAAAATCTGTAATCTTTTACAAATATTGATCAAAATTATTTCAAGGGTATAATTAATTTTATAATTTTACTCCGTAATATTCAAGCATCACATTATTAAATGTTGGTGAACGGATAATTATTCCTCAAAAAAAAAAAAAAAAAAAAAAAAAAAAAAAAAAAAAAAAAAACCTTCTTACCATTAAACAAAACAACTGCATTCAAGACAACTAAAAACATCATGAACAGCTTATTATCAAACGAAAAAACATACAAATTAAAAATTTTTTTTTTTAAAAAAAAAAAAAAAAAAAAAAAAAAAAAAACATAGAAATCACAAGCTCTAAATTACTGTTTCAGTGTTTCACTTGGCCGTGAACTGATGACGGCCAGCAGGGATGAACCAGAGGAAAAACTGTGAGAGTTCGGATAACAAAAGTCGGATCACCGAGACACTTGCTAACTACATCCAATGTTCCCTTCCTCATATTGCATTTCATTATATGATTATGGCATCTCAAATACACAACATCCTCATCTTTTGGGTGGAAACTCAGCACAAGATTGGTCGAAAACTCGAGCATGTTAAACTGATAATCACTAACAAACACCATCTCTTTGAGGCAAATCCTGTATTGTAGGTGCCATTCCCCCTTATCATAGTCCTGCAGCTCCCATACCTTAAGCATCCGGTTCGGATGCACCCCTTTTATCGTGGACATCCTGAGTTTCTCCCTGCAGGTTCCTAGACAAACGTGTGCCATCTCATACTTTAACTCAAAGGGGGGATCGATTAGCCTACATTGGCCATTGATGCCACTAAAAGGATCTATCACAATCATGGTTTCTCCATCATTACCGTTAATTATCCAATGTAAGGAATTGTTAAGAGTAACTGCACTTGTCCTAAACTGCCAAAATCGGCGTATGCTCTGTGGGCAGGACAGCAAGGACTCGCTCCACTCCCCTGTTTCTGAAGAAAATATCTCAGCAATGAGATGACTACTATGGGAGCCTAGCTTAAGGACCCGAACCACCTTGTAGTTGAAAATTGGAAGATTATCACCATAAGTAACCAAACCAATGGCCATATCATCCTCTACATGGCGGCCAGGGATTGGTGGGAGAGCTCGCCATTGCTTGGTTAGAAGATTGCAAACATAGTACTTGCTTTGATGAGAAAACAGTTTGTTGTCATGACACACCGTAAGGTCTCCATGTGATGCAACTATGCGGATAGGCCATTGATTTATTTGATTAGGGTGTTGAAAGCAGGGGAGAAAGTCTAGGAAGAGCTCCTGGGATTTGATGAGAATGGGATGCTCGGAAACTGCATGGAGCTTCCTAGAAGCTGTCTCGGCAAAATGGTGATGCCAGTAATAAAACTGGTGCACCAATGTGAAGGGTGAAGAATGGTTAAGGCTTTGGTGGTGGACAAAGCTACGAATGAAGAACGGATCAGAGATGAGAGAAAGCCAGTGTTTGCAGACAGTTTTCGATTGGACAGCAAATTGGCAAGGCAGTCTTGTAAGGATTTCAATAAGCAAGCTATCTGGGAGATTATTGATTTGCATTGTGTTTATTGAATCTGTTTCATTGAAAGATGCTAAAAAAAATGATTTAGCTAAAATTAGAATGGGTAAGGCTTATATGTTGACATTTTCTTGATAGGATGCAATTTGAAGACGTGCTTTTCATATTTATGTGATATTCTATTACGTGGTTCCCTCAATCTTGAATTATGAAAGTATAAAACTAAATTAATGGAATCTACTTTCTTTCATGTATTATTGGGATAATTATGAGTTAGTGAGGATCCATGATTAAACTTGTGCCTAAGACAAATCTTCCTGCACTTATGCTACGCTTATAAGAGATTAAGCCTAAATTCTGTCGGAATATAGCAGATTCTGCATGACTGCAGACTGCACAACTCCCAGATATGCAGAACATTCATCATATTATAGATGACTTGTAAAAATAGTTGACTAAGTTGAGTTCATTCGGCTGATTAAAGGTAAACAAAAAAAGGAATGGAGCTTGGTGGACTGAAAATGAATATATCTCTATATATTATGGGGGAGTAGTTTCTGAGGCGAATTTGGAAACAGGAGGCTAAGAGACCATCTTATCTGGTTTAACTGTGAAACCGAGCCAAATCAAACTTGGCTGAGCGCAGCCAACTCACATACAAACCAAAAGCTACACTAAATAGAGCAAATGAATCAGGCTTGCCAAACAGAGTCAAGCTACGTCCATCACAAACAGTTTAGTGCCTAATCTATCACGGCTAGCCTCATTTCACCTCAAAGTACAAACAAAGGCTACAAAGTGATTCAGACACCATTACATATAGCATAGTGTTAAACAGGGTAATGTTTTTGAGCTTCATCCACTACCCAAGTGAAATCATTTTTGAAATTTTATGCTATTTTTATAAAACTGTTTTAATTACTCTTATAGATTCTTAATCCATATATCCTACGAATTACCAAAGATAAATTCATACCTTCAGGTGATCTCACAAAAAAAAAAAAAACTAGATTTTGCATTAATTATGAATTGTCAATGACATCCATCACGAGTTTAAAGAATAGCTAGCACAAACTTTAACAGCTAAACTTGATTCCCAATATTCAAATTATTACACCAAATATAAGAGTAAAAATACTTAAGTGCTAAACAGAGCAGCACACATCCAAGATCTCCATGAGATCTTACTCTACAACAAAATTCAGATTTCAAAATTCTTTCGACTAAGAGCTCATTAAAGTACTATGCAAATTCAAGACAGGGGAAATGATGAAGGGATAAGCGATGGCCAACATGGATGCATAAGCAGAAAGACACCACATGTTCCTACAGAGAAACTCGAGTCTTGCAAGCACTCACTGACCACTTCCAGTGTTCTTTTTCCTACATCACACATCACTATCTGATTATTGAATCTCAAGTACAAAATCCCAAAGTCAACCGGATGGAAAGCCAGTGCCTCCATTGTCGAAAATCCAAACTTATGCAGACATACATTCTCAAAAAATGCCATCTCTTTAAGACTGATCTCGTATTCCAAGTCCCAGTTTCCGGTAACATAATCTAGGAGTTTCCAAACTACTAACAGACAATTTGACCACCCTCTAGAAATTTGGCAAACTCTGAGATAATCCTGACAGGATCCTAAGCAAATTCCTATGTCAGGATTCAACTCAGATGGCAGCTCAATGACTCGGCATGATCCCTCAGCTAATTCAAATGGGTCAACCACGACAATGTTTGAGCTGTTCACCAGCCAATGAAACTTGTTCTTGACAGTAATTGACTCAGGCCTGAACTGCCAAGTCCTCGTGAAACTCTGTGGAGAAGTTATCTTAAAGTTTCTCCACTCACCCACCTCAGAGGAAAACACGTTCACCTCAAAGCAGTTACCATTACTAAAACACGAGTCTAGTTTAGGGACTTGGACCAGCTTGAAGCTATTTAAAGAAACAGATTTCTCAGAAGTAATGAAGCCAATAGCAGTATCTGCTACTCTATGATGACCTGGGGAAGGTGGAAGGTTGAGCCACTGCTTGGTTAATGGATTGCAGATGTAGTATACACCTTGCAATAAAGACATTTTAAGGTGACAGCAAACTAACAGGTCTTTGTGGCAGGCCACCATCCAAATGGGGTGTGATTCCCAAGGTCGGAAGCAAGGGAGGAAACCCAGGTGAAATCCTTGCAACTGAAATTTTTTGTGCTCCGAGACCATATGGAAGTTGTGATGAAGGTGATCGCTGAGACAGCGATGCCAGAAATGAAACTCATAGACAAGGGTGAAGGGTAACGCGTGACGGTCATGGTACCGGACAAAGCTCCTGAGAAAACAAGGATCAGAGAGGAGAGAAAACCAGTGTTTGCAGACGGATTTTGCACGAAGGACAGAGATGCTTGGAAGCCTTTGAAGAATCTCGACTAAGAAGCTATCATTCAAGACATTGTTAATGCTGACAGAAGCACTAATTGTTGAGTCTGAAGTAAAAGGAAGCTGGGCTACGCTTAATTCTCCCATTTAAAACTTATTGCTGTTAGTTGCTGTGATTTTTGTCTGTTTTTTAACTGTGATTTATTAGCTTTGTAATTGATGGATTATATTTACATTTCAATAGGTACAAACGTGCTCACCTTCTTGTGGGGCTAACTTCTGCATGTCCAATTATTGTACATGCTTGGCACGACCATATACAACTCTAATCTAACTAGAAATTTTATCAACTATATTATTAAATTATGCAATTAAATACTATTAAGTAAATGCTTGGCACAACAATATTCCCTAAACAATAATAATTAACTCAAACTATGGATACAAGTTTGACAAGATCTGTTCAACCAAGAAAAAAAAAAAGCATTCTTGACGAATCATTGACCTATTAATATTAACCATTAAGCTTAGTCATATGGAGTACGTGGCACCAAATTTAGCATTCAATCTATCATAAATTTCTTATAAATTCTGAGACCTCTTGTTTCCAGATACTTACATAATATTTCTTATATAGCGCCAGAAGAAAAACAAAAGGTATCTATGATTTTAATTGTTACAATATCTGGCATATCTTACGTCTAATTTCAGTTTTCAAAGGGAAAATGCACAAAAATTAAAAATATTACACCATGAATAAAGAAGATTGGATTGTTTCAAGAGACTTGCATATAAACCTATCAGGATTCAGGAATTCTCAGGATCAGAATATATCTACTTGTAGTTTGCATTTTGGTAAATTGCCCCCAAGATAAATAAGGGCCAGAGATATAGGAGCACCACAATTTGCAATTACATATGACAGAGGGATGTTGGATAAGGAGCCTCATGAAAATCACAAATTCACACATATGGACTATCCGACTGATGATGCAACCAGCATGAAGAGTTTAGCTATGTTGAGCAGTAGAGAATTTAGAACAGACTGGACGTGAGCTTAGAAATATAGTGAAACGTACCTTTATTGCAATTTCAAGACGTGCTCTCCCAAGGATGAGAGTGAAAGGTACTGGATTGTTTGACAGTGGTACTTGAAGCAGTCTGTAAAATTTTCCAATATTGCAATGGTTAAGCAAGCTGTCAAAACTCATAAGTACGATATTTCTCAATACTGAACTGTGGGGATAATTAATTAATGCTATCATGCTTATCTAGATCATAAACAAAACTGTAAATTCTGTAGATTAAAACCATTAAGTTTTTCATGTATGTAGGGACCGGGAGCAGCATCGTGAACAGGACAAGATTAAACCCAGCTTACAAGATCACAATTCACAAGACATGCAAGCAGATTTAATTGTGGATTAAATTTTCATACAGGCCCCAAGTTAAAAGAGTGCAAGCAGAAAATATTTAAAGAATTGGATATTATGTCTACCTCCCAAATAATGTTCCCTGTACATCTATCCTCAACCACAACCAATGCATTAATTCGCCTGAATCACTTTCCAGTAACACCAGACGATCACATTGGAGCACCAGTTGTAGCCCAAGCAGAACCATGTATGCATCTCTGATACATGGCTCCTGTTTTGCACTAGTTGTAGACACCTTCTTTGTATCATGGATGTCTTAAAGAAGAGGTTTCCCAGAGGCCTGCACCAGCCATAAAATGAATATATACATTTGGCACGTGATAAATGATGTGATAATGCTGGCCCATGCTTGGAGACAAGTCATCCAAATATTCCTTGGGCATATCATGGAACCTCAGCAGAGTTAAATACTTAAGATTTTTAATGCTGACTGGCACCTCCTTCAGCAGTAGGCTCGGTCCAAGTTCCAGCTCTTCCAATACAGGCAGAGCCCCGGGCACTATATTCAGTGATTTTAGATTGTAGAGATTGTAAAGGTGTAGCACCTTATGTTTTTGAAACCTTCTTGCACTAATATGTAGTTGTTCACCATCCTATGCCTAAGAAATTATAAGCTTCATCAGATCTGGCAATGCTCCCACAAGTTCAAGTGGATGGCCATTCAAACTTGAGTGACATAACATCAATTTGACAACTTTTCAAGCATTAAAATCCATCAGGCAGCTTCTCTAGTCATTTCATCAAGAATAGGCAGCAAAGCATAGGAGGAGGATACATACAGTCTATCTCAAGCACCTCGTCCTTGTATCTAGAAGCAATCATGAATATTCAAGGTGGTTCATGTTCTTAATTGCATTACACATGTTCCTCCCATCTTCTCTCAACTGCTTCAAATCCCCAACTGATCCATAAAACCAACTGAACGACTCATGTTACACACGTCCATTCATCCCAAATTCTGCAATTCTTGGGAATTTTGGAAAACTGCAGCAGGTACCTTTGCAGCTCTCGCATTTCCCACATACAAACTGAAAGTATCATCCTAATGGTAAGAATATGGCTTAAGAATGTCTTAAATAAGATAAACTACCTATCTCAGCTGGTAGCCTGGTAGCTATTGTATGATGGAATGTTTAAGATCCAAACTTTGGAGGTTCCCAAGTTTGCCAATGGATTTTGGCAGCTTCTCTACCTTGGTCCACTTCAGACTCCGATACTGCAGGTGACGTAGACTTCCTGTAGCTTCTGAGATGTGATTTATAAGAGAATTTTGAAGATCAAGCACTTTTAAGAGGTATGTAGTCCTCAAAAATGATCCTGTCAAACAATAAGGGTTTTTAACTTAATTCTTACATATGAATACCAACAAAATGCGAACTAAGGCCCCGTTTGGTTTAATGTAAAACATTTTCAATGGAAAATTAGTTTTCATGGAAAACATATTTTCAAGGAAAAACACAATTGCAAATTAGTTTTCCTTTGTTTGGTTGCATACAAGAAAAATAAAAAATAAGAGTGGAAATGTAAGGATGAATGAGAGGGAAGTAAAAAAAGAGGTAAGGAGGAGAGAGAAAAATATGGCTTCCCTTGTTTTTAGAAGGAAAATGTTTTCCATCATTAAGGATGAAATTTTCCACCCTTGAAAAATTGTTTTCCACTCCTTAACAAACCAAACAAAGGAAAATGGGAAAAAATGGAAAATTCATTTTCCATGAAAACATTTTACATCAAACCAAAAGGGCCTAAGAGACAAAAGTAATATGTAGAGTAATCTGCTATTAGGAGCCACTTGGTTGACAATAGCCAACTAGCTTAGGTGAACCTAACAGGCCTGCCTTGTGAAATTAGCCATTACTAAGACTAATGAGTTTTTTATATACATCTTGACCATATTTCATTCAATAGAAATGTAATTAAGTATATAAACCGCTATTTTCCTGTAAGTTGGACAAACTTTTCTCCAGATTACATCCCATTGAATGTTGTATAATACAATATCCAAGAGTTGTATCCATTGACAATTAGACCAGCAAGGTGCATCAACATGCTTCTTGGCTAATTAACTAAATGAAAAAACACCATCCATAGAACCTAATAAACTAAATAAAAATCGAATATTATGAGATCTAAATCTCCCAAAAACTAAGTACAAAATCCCAAAAATCACTAGAATGGAAAACCAGCAGCTCCACTACCAAAAATCTAATACATAAGAAACGTAGATTTTCAAGAAACGCCATTTCTTTCATACTGATCTTGCTAGCTTAAAAGCCATAATATCAAAAAATGAACATACATTATCTCAAACAATATTCAGCACTTTAGTCCCTAGATTATAAACTACCTTATACTTCGTATATTGATTAATAATTTTTATACTTCTCTTCGCAGTCAATTTTTATACTCCACACTTCAAATCGTTAATTGAAGAAGTAATTAAAGATATACTGCTAATTGGAAAATAAAATATTTAATTTCAAGTAAATGCGTAGTATAAAAGAAGTTGAAATTTAGGTACAAAGCATAAAGGAAAGATGTATACCTTGAAATCAACCAGTAAAACGGAGCATCTGATAAACCCTAATTCAGCGATCATCGTCAACTCCAGAACCACCAGACCAGTGGAAGGACCAACGAATCATTGTTGGTTCCTGCACTGATCGCGGTGGCGCTGGTGGTGCGAGAGATTAACGAAAAAGTCGGAAATTCGATTGTAGGAAGAAAACGGTGATAAATATGGACAGAGAGGGAGATCATGGTAATTGAGTTTAATTGCTTTGGACATTGGGCTATTAGGCTACTATATTTGGAAATTGAGACCAATATACTTCGTATTAAATAAATCTAGGTCCAATATTAGTATATTACTCACATGATATGTTCTAGACTTTGGCCCGGTTTGATAATTAGCTGATTCTAGTGTATACTTGTAATCTTGTATAGTTGTATCGAGTAATTGACTTGATTAGTTAGTTCGGTTGTATTAGATACTTTAACTACAACAAACTATTTTGGTATTTAATATGTTTTATATTCATTTTTTTAAGCATTTTTAATTATATTCCATGTTAAAGAGCAATTAGCTTGTTGTGAGAATTGTTTACTCTATATGGTGTTTGTATAGCTTTTTCAAATCAACTTATGAGGTCTCCATACAAAACGTTAAATTTGTGCATTTTGACATTAAACTAACTAAAATTTTAGATCTAAGATACGTAAATATATATATGTATACACATGACCTTAATCATAAATCATTCTTTATCATGTTATTATGAAAAAATGGAAAACACCAAAGATCAAGCAAGATTATACTCATTTGATTTAAAATGTGGTCCAATCCATATGTCTCATCTGACTTTTTTGTAAATAAAATTTGCAAAAAAAAAAATATCTTCTTCCTCCCTTATCCAATATGCACGAACATTTTAAGACCCAAGTGGACTGTCTTTCTATATCAATTTTATTCACGGGTCAGTGGGTCCCACCCATAACCCACCGTTTTTTTTTTCCGGATTCAAGAATTTGGACATAAATCCGGATAATGTGCCACGGCAACCCCCTCTCTTCAATCTTCCAACCTCACTCACTAATCACTACTCTGTACTGTACTCAATTTCTGCAACTCAACAAAAAAAAAAATCTCAACTTTAATTTCCCAGAAAATATATAAAAGATGGCAACTTTATGTGCTTCCGCCATTAATATAAATCCAAAGCTCTCTAATTCTCTCTCCAATTCCATTAATTTATCATCAACACCCACTAATCTATCTTCCCTTCGTTCTACTTTCACTAATCCTTCTTCTTTGGGACTAATTGTTGCAATTAAGAGTGTTCAAATCACCAGAAACAAGCCTAATGTTGTTTGTATGTCATGGGATGGTCCTCTTTCTTCTGTTAAGCTTATTCTTCAGGGCCGTAATCTTGAGGTTTTTTCTAATTTCCCTTCATTTTTTTTGGATTTTTCTTTGTAATTTCTGTGATTTTTTGGGTATTTCATATAATCATATGGGTTTTGAATATTTGATTGTTTGGATATATGGGTTGATTATGGTTGTTTCAAGCTGTATTTATGCCAATATTTTGAGAAATTGTTTAAAGCTATTGTCTTTGAATGCTTACTTTGTAGTCTGAAAACTTCAAAATTGGATAAATTTAATGTAATTTGCTGGGATTTTTCAGAATTTGTGTTTACAATCTTCATTCTTCAAAATTACAGGCATATAATTTGAATGATGAACGGTTATGTTATGAAATTGCTCTTGAATTGATAATTGTTTTAGATACTAAATTATAATTTATTGTGATTGTTGAGATTGTTAGTAGGGTTCATTTCAATATCAATTATAATTAGTATTTCAGATAGTCTAGAATGATTATTTGAGTTTTTCTCTGAGCATCTATTACTTCAGGTTTCCAGTATAGGTGTCCATATTAAAAAATAAAAAATAAAAAAAATGAAGTTGCTACTACTCCGTATAATGTACTTGTACTAGATTGTATGCAATGATCACTTTTTGTACTCTATTTACTTCTAAATAATAGGCCACTATTCTATTTTTGGTCTGCCTAAAATGTTATGCCACTTTCTATGTTCTTAGCAAGGAATCTACAAGAAAGTGTTAACTTTAATAGCTTAATATGATGGGGATGTAAAATTTTGATTTATGAAGGATAATTGATAAGGTTTAAGTAGTACATTTACTAATTCTTTGGGAAAATTTTTGAGTGAACATGTTGATGTCAATAATGATGTTGTATTATTATAAACAGATGAAGATTTTAGACTGTTGTGATGTTGTAATAGAAATTTGATCCTGAATGTTTGTGTTGCAGTTATCTGATAATGTTCGAAGCTATGTGGAAGAAAAGGTTGGTAAAGCTGTCACGAAGCATAGCCATTTGGTGAGGGAGGTGGATGTGCGTTTGTCTGCTAGAGGTGGACAGCTTGGTAAAGGACCTAAACTAAGGAGATGTGAGGTACTATATTTCACCCTCGTGGTTTCACGTTGTTTCTCTATATGCTTTACATGAGTAGTATTCTTATTGAAAGAATTTGTGTTTAGGTCACCTTGTTTACCAAGAGGCATGGAGTAATTCGAGCTGAGGAAGATTTTGAAACTCTCTATGGAAGTATTGATTTGGTCTCCTCGATAATTCAGAGGAAATTGAGGAAGGTTAAGGACAAAGTATCTGACCATGGTCGACATATGAAAGGCTTCAATCGCTCAAAGGTGAGAGAGCCTGAACCAATAAGAATTACTAGAGAAGATATCTTGGAGGAAGAAATGGAAACAGCCCCTCCTGTTTCTGTTGAAGATGATGACTTTATTGAAGAGGTTGGTTTGTTGCACTTGCTAAGCTTTATTTCATGGCATGTCATTCTTAATCTTACTGACCTGATATTCATCTGCATATCAAGTTTTCTTAACGCTTGACTTGTGCATATCATGTTTTCTTAATGCTTTCTTTGTGCTTATCAGATTTTCTTTACGTCTTACTTTTTATCTTTGAACTTTTCCCATCAGGTGGTTCGTACAAAGTACTTTGACATGCCACCCCTTACAGTAACAGAAGCTGTTGAACAGCTTGAAAATGTTGATCATGACTTCTATGCTTTCCGAAATGAAGAAACTGGTAACCAACCTTGGCACTTTACTCTTTAGCTCACTGCTTGTCTTAAATGTTTCCCTGCCAATTTTGTAACTTCGGATATGTTATTCACACAGGTGAAATTAACATTTTATACAAAAGGAAAGAGGGAGGATATGGGCTTATTGTTCCTAAGGACGGGAAAACAGAGAAATTGGATCCTTTGCAAGTTCAAACCGACAAACAACCCTCCTTCGCAGAATAGGCTGAGGTTGCTAGTCTTGGGTACTAATTACCTTAAAGAACTCAGTTTTTTTTGTTTTGACTGTAAAAACAATCAGGGTTTGAAAATCAGATTGTGGACTCCATGGAGAAGATTTTGGATATTAGAGAAGCTCCAATTGTGATTATCCTCCTCTTTTTGGATGACCTGTTTGTCGCGGTGCTATACTGCTATGTATGTATGGAAACACTATACATGTTAGATAATCTTGTAAATGCACGAGTTAGCTATTTATACTTTGTTCAGTGTCTATTCTGTTGGCTACAACTCGGCATCAATAGCCCTAATGGAGCCTGGTTTAGAATGAGGTCGTTGACATTACATAACTACAAATTATGTATGGAGTATAATGCAAGCTTATGGCTGGTTACAGCAACAACAAAGTCTAAGTCCCAAAATGATTTGGGATCGGCTAACATAAATCTTCATATGAAATCGTACGACTTAAAGAAAAAGACATAACAAAATAATCTATTGGAAGAGTTTTGAAAAAGGTGAGTAAAGTGAGCAAAGGAATTAAAGAGCATTCAAGAAAGGAAAAAAAAAAAAAAAATTGATAATGCCAAGTTGTATACGTTCATTGCTTTACATTACAATCATTGTCAAGAAGGTGATCTACTCTTTGGAGTTGATTTTTTTTTTTTTTTGGATATAACCTACGAAAACATAACTAAGTCGAGGAACATTCATAAAAAATCACATGAAATTTAAAAATTCGCCCATATTATTTTAGAGCATGATCGAACAAGTTATACAAAGTCAACCCAATACAACATAACCTTAAGGCCAAAGGAGGAAAATTAGCCTCTAGAAAAACTCAACACTAGCGACTAAGATAATAAGAATATGTGATAGCTTAATACTAGTTTTATTCCAAAAACATAATACTAGTAGTGTTTAGGAGGCAATCATAGCTCTCACAACCATCTCAATATCATTGGTAATCGCTATGGCATCCTTTGATGCACCTTGTATTCCCATTCTTGATAATCCAGCACAATACAACTTATTCTTTCCTTTCCAATGATTGGGGAAACGATTCTTTGGAAATCCATCATTTTTTAGTATATAATCATAATCCTACAAACAAACAAAAACAACACAATTTGATAAATCGTTTATGCCGAAATAATATACTCGTAATATACTTTGGTTGAACTTAAAATAAAATTTTCATAAATACAAATGATAATATTAAGAGAGCAAGATTTTATTATTAAGGTCACATAAATGGAAGGTTATAAATATTGTGCATACCTTTAACCAATCACATGCTGTGCTTTTAAATCCAGTTGCAAATATTATTGCGTCAAAGGCTAATTCAACATCATCTTCAAATATAACTTTGGTCTTATTAATCCTCGAAATTCCCGGTAAAACCTATAAATTTTACAAATAAGAAAAGAATTAAAATATTAGGTAATAAATTCACATAAAACATCAAATGCTATATTATATGGCCACTTAATTGGGTTTATATGGAAAGATTTAATTCTAGGGTATAAGCAATACAAAAATTGGCTATGCAAAAGATACAACAATACAGTAGAATATTTGTTATATTACTCCATTAAAAAACTTGGTAATAAAATGGGTAGGATTTCGAAATATGGACATAATTACAGTACATATTAGGTGCATATTTGAATTGTCTTTGTCCCCAAGTAACAAAAATATTCAGGGTGCAATTTTAAAAATAAGATTTTCTCTCCTCTTGTAAAATAAATTATACGAAGTACAAGTAAATAATTAAATTTTTCTTCAAAAAAAAAATATGTATAAGTTCCTTAAGGAAAACTGTAAGCAATAAAAAGTAAATAAATATACAAGCCAGGACATATATACAGTACATATTAGGTGCATTTTTTAATAGTAAATTTGTCCCCAAATAACAAAAATACTAAGGGTAAAATTTTAGAAATAATATAATCTTCCCACTTGTAAAAATAAATTATATAAGTGAATATAAATAATTGTCTTATAAAACTATGAGCAATAAAAATTAATAAAAAGTAGGAAATTTACCTTAATGTCAGCGGATTGAATTTTGGCAATAGTTCCCACATCAAGAACTGGGCTCCTTCCTTTGGTTGCCTTTAGAAAAAAGGGACCTTCATTTGGTCGATGAATTCCATACTTGGACAAGTTTCCATACTTCAACTTGCTAGCAAAAGTGACTATAGCATCCACCATTGATAGGGGGATGTATTTTAGCAAATGCATGCCAACAAAGATCATTTCTCTTGCAACTACATGAACCTACATGTATTAACAAAGGAATTAGCTTACTACTTTCTATATAACTTCTTAATTTGTGTTATATATAATGGATTCAAAATATAAGAATTAAGAAGTCTAACCGGATTTCTAACAACAATTGAAGTATTGGCTCCTAAATTACATAAATCATAACTTATTTCCATCCCAGAATTACCACATCCAACGACCAAAACATCCTTACCCTGAAACTCACGACCACTCTTATATTCACTAGAATGCATGACATCTCCCTTAAAATATTTCAATCCAGGGATATCAGGTATGTAACTCTTGCCATTTTCACCTGTTGCAACAACTAGAAAACTAGCGACAAAGACTTTAGTCGCCTTTACTAAGATATCCCTGGCTTCAACTAGCCACTTGCCCGTAGCTTCATCAAATGATGCAGATTCAACTGAGTGATAGTAACGTGGTCTAATATCGAAATCTAAAATATAATCATCAATGTATTCTATGAAATCATCCTTGCTCATGTATTTATTAGCTTGTGGTGCATGAGGCTTAAAGGGTAATGAGCAAAATTCTTTTGCTAAATGAAGGTGGCATCGATTATATGCACGTTTCTTCCAAAGAGAAGCACAACAATCTTCTTTTTCAAGAAGAATGTATGGGATAGATTTTTTGGTTAAGCATGCAGCAATGCCAAGTCCTGCCGGTCCTGCCCCTACTACAAGGACTAACGTTTCTTCCATACAAAATTGTTAGATTTCTCTTTAAAAGAAATATAGAAGTGAGAAATTTACAAGAACTTATTGAATTGAAAGATATGTAGATAGCTAGAAATTCAAATGAAGAAATTGGACTTCAAATTAGTTATTTCTTTGACTCGAGGATAAATTGATGATTATATAGTGTATTTGGGTTTAATACTCCAAGTTGTCTAGAATATATATATAGGGGTTGTGTTGTAAGATTGTCCAAAACTTAAAGACAATCTTGACAATCTTCTTATGGAATATGACAATTAATTTTGGTAAACTTGGTAATTTTTTATTTTAAATAATGATGAATTTGATATGTTTTGGAGGAAGAGTGCATTGGCATGTGGTGTTATTAATTATAAATAATAAAATTGGCAACCTAAGATTATGTCATATAACAGTGATAATTTACTAAGATGTGGGAAAAAAAGGACAAAAAAAAAACAAGTAATCATCTCCTATATTAAACATGAACAGAAGTTTACATAAAAATTTATGGAGTAAAAATTAAAAACTCAACATTTTATTTACTTTGATTTATTTGATTAATTTCCCTAACAGCTAACGTCCTTCTAAATATTATTACATAAATAAAAATTTCTAAACCTCTTACCTCTCATTTTCGTATAGTAAAGTTCTAAGTTTAGGACATGAATCAATCAAAGGACAAATATGCATATTTGAATTTTCTCTGTTAAATTTTTTTACTTCAAATAATTTTGATGTTACAAAGGAAATTATAATATTATCCGTAGCCTTAAACATTGCTATTACTAATAAATGCATTGGCACAATCATTGCCTTGTGTTTCCATGTATAGAGGGGTCGTTATATTTGAGAACTAGAATATTGTAAAATCAAGCCTTCTCAATCTTATGTATTTGGCGTATAATCTTATATTGATTGCATCCCATTAATTACGTTTTTGTGAACTAGAATATTGTATAATATGGAGTAACTTCAAATTACCTATATATATGCCTTTATGTAAACTTGATTTTCATTGATTGAGAAGCTAGGCTTTGTAATATACACAAAAATATATATATATATATATATATATACACAAAACAATGTTAGAATCTCTTAATAATCTAATTATACAATATTCTAGATATACATACAAATATATTCACATTCAATTGGTCAAAGATTATAGAACTGTATTTAATCACTATATAAATATAATTATAAGAGTATAATTATGCGGACCTGCAAATGTCATTTGCATGACTCATAAATCTCGATAATTATAAAAAGATGAACTTGATGTCTAAAGCTATTGAAATTTACGCCTACTACTCTAGCTTACAAGACTACGAGCCTAATTCTAAGTTTTGTTTTTGCATAGGCGCATAGCCACGAAACCAACGTACAACACAAATGCAAATAAACTTATAATTAAATATTTTCCCAAAAAAAATTGAATCGGTCTGGTTAGAGTCTTAGGGCCTGTTCACTTCAGCTTAATTTTTGTTCGGTTCCAATCTATTCAGTTCCTAATTTCCTTCTCTCTCCAATCAGTTCAGTTTAGTTTAGTAAATGTGAACACCCCTTTAAACCGCTTGATTTTGGTCCGGCCTTCAGGACATCCATATTTAAAAAAAGACTCTGATCTGGTCCGGTCCGGTATTCTAATCACCTTTTAAAAATAAAAAAAAAATCAGTCCTAGTTCAGTCCGATTTGGTAAGATGAACAACCCTAATAACAATGTATCAATTGAGTAATACATATGAAAAATAACAATCATTGTAATATAAGGGGTACGTAAAACATAATTTGATGAAAAATAGTTATTTTTCCATGGAACAATAGTTTTTGCACAATTTATATTCTCGTACTAGCTGCGATTCACAATTTTAATTTTAGTACAAAGAATATAAAGATTTGCAAATCGTTTTTAAGTAAAAAGAGAGATGATAAATAGTTAGTTAGCTTTGTAACTTCATTTATATTTTCAATTAAATTTCTTCAAATGAAGAACAACTAGGTAGATGAGCAAAAATATACCCTTGTATACACTTATCACTTAATGTAAAACAATGAAAATTCTATACCTTAGATAAGGTGTCAATAGGCCTCATTATAACCTCATAAAGTTATTACGGCTCACTTAAATAAGTTTAGAAAAAATAAGTTCAAACATGCTCATTTCTTTTCCGATAATTCCAGAACCGTTTATAGCTTATGTTACTACCAGGCTTACACTGCAAAATCATAGCATATACAAGCAAAGCTACGCACCTGACTGTCTATTTGTTGCAATGGTGAGGAGCTGAGGATGCATGGTGAAATTCTCAAATAAGCACAAGCATGTTACTACAGATTCTGAACTTTATCTGCTGTGTACTTAAATATAACCTTAATACGAAAATGATTTCACCAGAGACGGGTGTTAAGAGAAAATCTGTCTTTCTTTCTCCTCGCAAAAAGTGGCAGTATCATATTCTGCATGGCTCTCTGAAGTATCTTCCCATCAGTTTCTGACAAACAACACCGCCTCACTGATGATCTATCTGCCCATATTTAAGGTAAATGGCTTGAATTTGAGAAACGAAGACTTCACAATCCTTAAGTATGCCAAACTGCCAAGAACATCTCAAAAGTGTTGCTGGGTTTTCATGTTGAGCTCAAGGATAATTGTAGGCAATAAATAACATTATGAATGGGAGACCGTACATTTGCCTTAAGAAGGTGGTTTTGACAGCCCCAATATCTCCACTCCATAGTCCATATCAGTACAAAAACTTGCATTCAATTTAGATTGTACTTCTCTTGGAGGCAGTTTTACAGGCGAATTTGCCACCAGTTTTATTAAGGTATAACATTACATTTGTAGTTGGTAATCCAACATGGAAGTGCAGTCAAATAAAGTGTTATTTTATGCAACAAATGTTAATAGGAGGAATTAAAAGAGAGTACAATCACTGTATTCTAGTAAGAGTGAAGGATAGCTCAAGTAGTTAGAGCTTCCTTCCTGATTTTAGGAGATCCAGGGATCGATTCTCACCACCATCCTCGGTACAATCAAAAGTAACGAGTATCAGACATCTACGAAGCATACAAAATTATGCCACGTATCAAGATTTCTGAGTTCAGAGTTTTGACAACTATGCACACCTTGAGCTGCACATTCTGTTTAATCTAAACACAGTCAAGGTTGCTACGAGACTTGCAGCTGTTAGAGCTGCCTGAAAGCTTTAAGAATGGGGTCCTTGAACTGATTCTAGTAGGCTACTAGGCTAACCATTTCTTCAGTTCTCTCCGACAAAGAATATTACATAGGTCCAACCCTAGAAAAATAATGCCAGTGAGGTTTCCACCAGCTAGAAGAAAGGGACTCCCAAGATCTGACATGAATTACTTTCAATAAATACCAACATATGAACACAAACAGCAGCAAAATTTTATCAAGGAATATACGTTTATTATTGTACTAAATCTAAAGAACTACTCCATAGTTGAAAGTGATTGGGTAGTGACTATGAATACAATTATACAGTGCATGTAATATCGGATTATTGTCATTATAAAGAAGGAATGAGCTATATAAAAATGTTACTTGTATTTTCAAGTGTTGAGTTATACAATTTCCAAATGAACACAACACATTAATATTCATTATTTCATCTAATAATGTCAAAGTTTGAAACAACCAAGAATATAATACATTTACCGGTTACTCTATCTCATCAGCACCCATTTCATCCAAATCGCAGCCAACTTGGACCAACTGCTTCTTTGTTTTGGAGAATGATTTACTGGAGACACTCAACAACTTATTCAGAGACATATCATCGCCTACAACCTTCTTCTTCAGTTCATACCGATGCTTGATCCTGTTATCAAGATTGTACCCCAAAAATGCAGGAAAAGACATGAGCTCTCCTATTTCTCGATCCATCTCTATGAGCAAGTAATCCATCTTTTTCTCTAAAGACTTCGGATTGTATTGCAGTATCTGAAAATGCTTTTTGCTCATTGCAACTATATCTTCAGAAGAAAAGCCGTAGCTCAAAAATAAATCAATGACTTCTTGCAAATTCTCTGAACTTGTTCTTGTCACAGCCCCCATTGCCATAGCAAGATCTTTGGTCCTATGGCCATAACCAACCTTTACCAGCATTGCCAGCTTGTGAGAGAGGTTCTTCTCGAAAGAAAGGACAAGAAACAAAGGCGCTTTAATCAGGAACCGATAAATCTCTCCTGAATCCAATCCACATTCCTTCAAAAGATCAATTCTGGGCTGCAATTTCCGCTGTTTGCTGGTACTCAGCACATTCGGGAAAACAAGCACTATCTTGAAGATTTCCAGATCAGTTAGGCCAACATATGACCTGAAGAACTCCACATGACCTTGCAAATGCTCCAAACTATAGGTTACGATAGCTGGCAGTCTATTCAGAACTTCACCTACAGCATCTGTATCTCCCCCACTAAGCCGTTGAAGAAACCCAATTCGCGGTACCAACTGAGTATCCAAATCATAGTTGAGTACTGCAGGGCGCTTAGCAATGATGCTCACAGCATCAAAACGGCTCAAAAATGTCAACATTCTCTGAATCTCTTCACATGACTTCAAGCAAAAAGCCTTGCTAAGATTAACATTATTAAGAATATATGCAATCTTTTCCTGAGGAATACCATGTTGAAGCAGCAAATCAACCTTCTTATCAAATCCTGCAATAAACCTAGGCTCAACCCCAAGCAAAAGGCGCTCAATTTGAATACTTTCAATCTTATTTCCTAAACCATCATGAATAAATTCTATCAAAACACCAACTTCTTCAGCAGTTAATACATCTGGGTGTTTGGATATCAACTTAGACAATACAACCTCATTCATTCCAACTGATTGTAACCCACGAATACGACTGCGAATCAACTCAACTGGCACAACCTCCAAACCCGGGTTTCTTCCAATAATATCATTTGCTACTCTATCATCAATACCCAGAACTTGGAAAACCGAAAACAGATGTCCTAAAAACACAAAAACCCATTATCATATGAAAAGCTGTTTCATTATAACAATGCAGATAACATGTTTGATAAAAGGGCTGAGTGAAGTACATACCGATTTCAGTGAGATTACCACTTTGTTTACTGGATTTGCTTAAAATAAATACATTTCTGGAATGTTGAATTGAAATTGGCAACAAGAAAGCTCGATTATTTCCACCAAAAAACCCAGAAAAACAAAGATGAGGAGAAGTATAAGTTGCGTAAAGAGGAAGTTGAGGAGAAAAGCTTAATAATTGAGGATAAAAAGAATATGATGACATCAAAGTAATCATCTTTCAACGTTCTTCTTTTGAGATGGAAAAATCTTGTGATTTGAATTTTTAGAGTATGAACCTATAATTGGTTTGTGACTTCGAGATGTACTTGGCGCCAATCTCTCTCTCTCCAATCTTTTCTTTTTCTCAAAAAGTGACTATAACTCTACAAGTGGATGTGGGAATATTCCGTCCGTTAGCCCATTTGGGCATTTTATATTGTCTCGGGTTACAAAACCTTACTCGTATTTTTTTTTGTGTTCCACTTGATTCACTCTTCGTATTGATTCGGATTTAAGGATTAGTTCTGGATTGTTAGGTTCCGCTCCTCTCCCATTTATTGTTATGAGAGATTAATGGTTGCACTTTAAATTACGGCTTTATACTAAGAACTATTTGTACTAAAAACTCTACTCTTAACAATTGTTTGTATTCATCTCAATAAATAATTTCAACACATACAAATATTAGTTTTCATTTCATGGTGTTACCATTATTATCAAATTGAGAACAAACTTTGAAGGTTAAAAATTTTCCACCAAAGAGGCTAACAAAACCTTTAAAATCATAAATAACTTGCTCAATTTCAAATGATCTTCCTCATTTGAGAATCTTGTTTTTCATAAAGACAGTGTGATATTTAATTTAAAATAAGTCATTATTTTGCGTAAATTACATCATTACAATCTAATTAATACAGTTAAAATTTGATTCTAATATTTAAAGAAAAGTGACAAATCATTGTGTCAATTAAACGATAACACATCATAATCATAGGACACTTAATAGTTCAGATCAAGACAAGAACATTAGAAAAAGCAACCAATAATGTTGAGAAAAATGACATTGAATTATCATCTACACCAAACATTAGGCCGTTTTGTTCACAATGGTATAGAAAATGTATCAAGACCAAAAAATGAGATGTGATATTAAATGATAGGTAAAAAAATTTAGAGTAACATCAGTACAACAAAATTGCAGTACAATTTACAATCTACACACAAGAAGCACATAGATTGGGACAGGTAAGTCGAATACGACCACACAATCCATCTTTCAATTTAAGTTCAGATAGAGCAGCAGGTGTTGATATATCTCCAGGATTGGACGAATTCGTCCTCTACACTCTACATTACCTCGCATACGCGTTGCTATGCCAATTGGCATTGAATAAAATTAGTTAATTATCGGTATACCATATTTCTTCAAAGTTTATACGATCTTCATCTGTTTAGGGCGCTTCTTTTGAAAGCATTTGCCTGCTTTTATGGCTGCATTAGTATTGCTTGATGGAATCGACTTTAGGAGGATCACTGGTGAGTCTTCTTTTCTGGTTTTCTTGGGTGGTCTCGGGCAAGGGAACCTGAAGGATAAAGGTAATAGAACATATGCTTAACTTTAGTGCTACGACGAATGATTAGAAATTAGGATCACAAAATTTGTGTTGCCAAAACAAACTTGCCTCCTCCTTTGAGATACTTTGCCAGGAAAATTCTCTCTCTCCTCTGTAGGTCTTCTTTCTTTGTCATTCTGGGGTTGTCCCTGCATGAAATAATAGAAACCACAGAGAAGAACAGGTCATTAATAACGCGAACTAAGTAACAACTACACAAAATAATACATTTTCGACAATATTCAGTAAAAAGACTAAAAACACAGTGGAACACCCATTCGGTAATAATATAATTACGCAACTAATCACTCCTCCATATTTAATTAATAAGGATTAACCGATTAAGCATAGAAATTCCATCAAACAACCTAGAAATACTCACTGGAGGCTGTTGCAGCCATTTTTGACCAAGAAAGGAAAGTCAATAAGACGAAGTGTTTGTTACTTAGTTATAATTCATGTAATTCGCATAAAATAACAGTTCCTAGAAAAACATGCTGACTAAAAACACCTATAACAAAAAAAAAAACAAAAATCTCTAACAAAAGATTTTATGTAGAAGTAATAAGCAACAGCATCTAACACACTGACAAGACAGAAAGACAAGAAAGTGCTGATGAACAACATAGATCTTGTTCATAAGTTGATCAGGAAAATGAACAGAAAATAGACGAAACACACATTAGTGAGCATATGAGTGAGAAACGCACTCGTGTTTGCATCAGAGTGAGATTGAACCAGTTACCACCAGTAAGAATGGAAATGTAGAGCAATTATTTGCGAGGATCAGCATCCTAGAATTAAACGAAAGATGTACCGTACCAACTGCAGACAAATGAATGCTACTTGCCCCCTCCGAATCCCCAAACAAACTGATTCAGGCAGGCCGCCCAGCATGAAAACTATGAAAGCTACTCTTTAGTCTTGCAAAAATATTAGCAATATGATCATACATTTACACTGCGGTCATTAGGTCTCTTGTGTGATAAGAAAATTCTAATAAACAGCATTATAAGTGAATTTCAGTATAACATGGGGTTTTAATGTGAGCAACAAGGAAATTACAGCAAATATTAGCTCATGATGGTTGCATTGGTGTCAAAGCAGGGTGCAGAAAGGGACCGTTAACTAAAGCTTATCCAATGCAACTAATCAACGAAACCCAGAAATCAACGCGGTGAAGACAGCATTGTCATCAGACCTGGTTGAAACCTCAACTATAAGCTACCCTTATGAAACTAAATCCCAGGAATTGAAACGGTTGTATTTTTTCCTTTTCTACGGTACACTAAAATGGCTATGCTTCTCAGACTTCTAGCCTAGTTTACAAACACACAGGTTTCAAGCTGCCCAGTCTTCTGCACAAGTTCAGGCATATTTTACAAAACCATGCCTTGAAATAACATGCTAGTAGTGAATACTGCAAGCATACATGCAGAAAAAACTGAACTCACCTGAAGCTAAAGCAGATTAATATTAGTATGAAAATGAAAATTTGAAGCGTTTGCTGGCATGACAATTAGTTTGAAACAAAAGCCAGAAGAAAGGAACTAGGAAAAGGTTTCTCTTTGGCTAAAACATAATTTGTTGAGTTACCCACTACTCGATCTATTCTTTCTCACCTGTTTTCACAATTTATCATAAACTTAGAATAGGAAGACGAATCAGCCATCCTAGATCATTCACTATGACTCCAAACTGAACTACAGCCAAGAAGCAAAATATTCTTCAGAATTTTATGTCAAATTCACAACACTGTACTCATAAATAGCTAGAAAAAATAGAGTGCACAATGCAGCTTATTCACTACAAATAAATAAGTAACCTAATCAAGACATAAAATTGAAGCATGCTCCTCATATAACAGACTAAATCAGCAACAACCCATATTACAGTCAGAGCAAAACAATGAACCCTTCTTATACAGTCAGAAAATTCACAACACTTTTAGTGTATTGGCAACCCCCGCTTGCCCTACAGCAATTTCAGAAAATCAAGCGAACCCTAGAACACAACCACCAGAGTTTTCAAACAGTTAGCAACGATGCAGCAAATAGGAGCAAGAAAGACAGAGTTTTCAGCAAGATCCTACAACAAAATTCGAAAGAGCGTGCCCTAACATAAAATTTAGAGGTTACACATTTGGATTGGTACTTAAAATTTCTTAAAACAAACCTGGCATGGCAAACCCATAGTCATGAAAATGAATAGTACATGCCCCTAAAAATGTCAGCAAATAATGCTATGATGAGATTCTCTTAGGCTATCTGAAAATAACTGCAGATCTTCATACTCTTAATAGGAAGGCCGGCACTCAACCACACATACAAACACCATACATAAGCACATTAATAAAGCACTGACAACTTCTTCAAAGCCAAAAGTAGTGGCAATCACAGAGTAGAAACAAAGCTGTCCACAAACATTTTTTGATCTTGAGTTATCATATATACATGATGCATAATTCCTAGATGATAGAAATTCAGAAACTAAACAATGTTATGTAAATTATAATACGTACTTGGTTCAAATCAACCACAAGCTGATACTACAATGAATTCCTTACACAAAAACCAGTCAACAAATAACTTCAGAGTTCGGCAACAGGTTCAAACTCAATCATGAAAATCGAACCAAAAACTCGAAACAATTCACAATTCCTACCTAATTCCAAGCTTAAACTACGAATAACTACAATCCCATGAATTTTCACATCATCTTGAACATGAAATAATGAGATTCAAGCAAGAAAACACCATCAAAATCACCTTAAACAGAATAAACCCCCCCCCCCCCCAAAAAAAAAAAAAAAAAAAAAAAAACCCAATCATTATCATTATTCCATGTAAAGCAAAACCCTTTTTTCAAACTAGCAAGAAAATTAAACAAACCCATTAATCAATTAGAGTCAATATTACTATTAATTTTCTTACTTTATTTAGTTGCAACAATTTATCATCTTCCTTCACCATCATCTTGTTCTTCTTATTCAGCTGATCATCATCAAATTTCTTATCATCCCCCAAATTATCAACCAACAAATTCCTCTTCTTCCCACTTGAAACCCTTGATTTAAATTTACACTTCTTATCTTTGATTTTCCATTCATCATTCTTCCTAAAAACCCATTTATCCGATTTCCATTCATCAAAGCTCGTATCAATTATCGTAACCTCACTTCTCGAATACGATTTCAAGTCAATTACTTCTTCTACAACATCATCATCAAATTTCACCTCATCAACCCTAACATTCCCACTATTATCATTCAAACTATTATCGCCGCTTGATACAAACCCACAATTATCACTCTTCTCTCTCCTCAAATCGTCCGACGAACTGGGTCCACTCGGCAACTCGCTCTCCGAACTCGCCCCGCAAAATCTAGGGTTTGCCTGCTTCCGAGAACTCTTCTTCGAGAAAGTTCTGGAAGATTCTCCGCCCATATTGAATAACCCACATAAAACTCCGGCGAATTCTCCGGCGGAAGGGTTACACTCCGGCGGTTTCTCTCTCCTCAAACGATCCGGAATCGGCGGCGCGTGTGACTGATTCGAATCGGAGTGAGTTGCTGAATCGGCGGTTGGAGCTGAACCTGAACTTGAGGAGGATAAGAAGCGGTCGAGATCCGGTTCTTCGCCGGTCGGAAAACCTCGAGATGATCGGAGCCGGTCTAACCAGTTTGAGCTTGATGCTGAGATCATGGCTTTGAATTTTAATTACAGAATTAAAAAATAAAATAATTAAATTTAAGAAAAAAAATGAAAATTGAATTTTTGAAGGATTGTTTTTCTGGGAACTTTCTCTTTCTCTCTCTCCTTTGGTTTTCAGTGTAGGTGAAACATCAGAGTGTTTCAGACATGAAAGTGAAACATAAATTTACTACACTAGCATAAAGTACTTTATTTTATTTTTTTAATTATTAATTTTTTTTAGGATAATGCTATATATAGTCATATAAACATTGAATTTACTCTTGGAAAATATATAAAGTTAGGAATTCATGACAAAAACACACGCAAATCGGTGTAATTAGTGTGTTTTTGTCATGATTTTCTAAATTTAAACAATTTTCAAGAGTAAATTAAATGCTTATATGTAGTCCTTAGGGCTATGTATAGCATTTTCCTTTTTTTTATAATTTGATTTTGGTTTTATAGAAAATATCTTTTGATATTTGGGCCTCTTTGGTATTCATATGTTTATTGGATAATGCCCAATCATTGTCCATTGATGAATTTAGGCTGTCCATTGGATTTTGGCCCAATTATATGTTATGGACTTATAGAGTTGCTATGTTGGATGAAAAAAAGCTTTCTGTTTTCGTAGAAAATTTTTGGAAAATTTAACATATGCTATTAGCGAAATAACGTTGTGTCATTTGCTACCTGTTTAATATTTTATTTTACTTTACTACCACCTAAATTTCAAAAATATATATTTCACTACCAGATGACTTATGTCATTATTGTTTTCGTTGGTGGGGTCTACCCACCCTTCCAACCACCCCTCCATCCCCAGCCACCTTCCAACCACCTCCCTTTCCCCCATCAATGCTGCCTTAAAAGCCGAAATCTCACTACTACCGAATCCCCCGTCGGCGACCGGCTATCCTTGCCCCAAACCACAATCCCCTACCCAAAGCCCCTTCCCTTTCCACGAAACCCTAGAACAATTCATCTTCTACCCTTGAAACCCCCAAATTGTTCCTCCTCCACCCTCAAAAACCCTTGCCGCTATGATTTCGGGGTTAGGCGAGGAGTGATTGGGAGGTTCGATGCATCTTAGCCACCTAATTTCATTAATTTCGAGTAGCAAATTGCCAATTGTGGAGCTGCAAATGCTGAAATTACGGGCTGAATTAGAGCTTCTTGCGGGCTACTATTTGTTCGATTGGGCTGTCGGCTTCCATTGATGGTCCTGCGAGGCTGCTAGTGGAGCGTGGCTTTTTGCGGTGGTGCTGCAGACGGGAGTGTTGGTCCAGGCGATGCTTGCTGCAATGGGGGTTGAAGTGTGGGCTAAGCTTGGTGATGTTGGAGAAAGCAGGGGAGTTGCAGTGGATCGACGTTGTGGGTAATTACTGCGCCGGTAGCAGTTGCAGGGGTTTGATGTGATGTCGGCAATGGTGAATGGTGGTGATGCTTGAGGTGCGGCTAGCAGAGGTTAGTGAGGTGTTTTTGTGAGGAGTTGGGACCATTAAGTGTTGGTGAGTGGTTAGTGTGGTGTGGGTTACTAAATTGGTGTGGTGATGGATAAATTTGGCCCCACTTAACAGCAACATTGACGGGAATCGTTATGTGGTAGTGAAATATATAGTTAGGGAATTTGGGTGGTAGCAAAGTAAAATTAAAAATTAAACAAGTAGCAAATGCGACACAAAGTGCTTTCGCTGGTAGCAAATGTCAAATTTTTCTAAATTTTTCAAAGGTTTGATCTATGGAGCAAAACATTTTTCTTTTAAAAAAATTGGTACACTTGTCATTTGAAATTATGACATTATTAAATGAGGTGAATACATAATGGCCTCACATGATTATATTAGTCCTTATTGATCATTAATTATAAATCATCAAAGTTATAAATAGTGCATTAGTTAAAGTAAAAGTGACCAACGAACCGTGACGGCTAGGTCAGACTAGGTGATTCTAGGGTTATGTTGAGGTGACACAAGACTAGCAATGTAAGGGATGGAGTGGGCCGAGTCTCGAGATAGGCTGAAAAGGGTAAACTAGGTAAGGGTCGGTTTGTGGGTTGTAATACGTCGAGTTGTGTTAGGGTGGGTTAGTGAAATAGGTGTGTCGAGGGTCTATGTTAGGGTGGGTCTGGCAAGTTAAGTAGGGTAGTTATGTTAGGGTGGGTCAAGTGGGTCTGGCAAGTTAAGAAGGGTAGTGGTTTTATTGCTTATGATTTATGATGAACAAAATTAGGCAACCATATATGATTTATGATTTATTGCTTATGATTTATTGCTTATGAAGGGTAGTGGTTTTATTGCTTATGATTTATGATGAACAAAATTAGGCAACCATATATCTGATTCAGGATTTCAAAATTGTTTTAATAAGTTGTTTTGATTTTAAATTTAGTGAGTAAGGGCTTGTTTGGTTTACCTTATTTTTTCTTATCTTAACTTATCTGATCTGGTTTGATTTGGGGCAAGTTCTCATACGTTGAAATCCAGTTCAGTTCAGTTAAGTTTAGTTCAGTTCAGCTCCTAATTTCCTTCTCTTATAAAATATTCATTTCAATTCAGTTAAGTTCAGTTCAGTTCGGCTCCGTTCAATTCAGTTCAATTTAGTTCATTTCAATTTAGTTCAGTTCAGCTGAATTCAGTCAATGAGACACATGTCCTTGATCAAAATGTTAAATTTGACCAAATTTTGATATTAAATATACGATAATCTATACAAAAACAATATATCAAGTGGGGTCTTGTTAGATTCGTAATAATATGTATTTTATTAATATGTGATTTTCATATATTTTTTTCATTATGAAATTAAAGATATTCAGCGATTAAAAAAACAGCACATAAAATAATGATCTGATGTTAACTTATTTTATAATTCGGATTTTATTTTTTGGATCCGATCCCAACTTTTTTTTTTTTTTTTTTTTTTGACAATGACTATAATAGATTGAAATCGCAATATATTGCAAATGAGATAATTTGATGAGGTTTTATTTATTTATTTATTTATTTTAAGCATTAGCGTACAATGTGTGTTAGTAAGCAGGAGCATAAAAAATTAGAAAGTATGGATCGATAAGATATAGTGAGGAATTTTATTACTTACCAATTACCATCCTATGTTATAACTTATAAGATAAAATTATTTTTTTTCAAAAAAGACTTTCCTAACTTTCAAAGTACTTTTCATCAAAAAAGAAAAAAAAAATTACATATGTCACCCTCAATAATTATGAATTTATGATACTGATATGTCCAATTTATATAGCGTTTTACCCCTGTCCCTTGGTTATAATTAGTAGCGTTTTTGGCCTTTTAGAGCTACTTTTATTACTATTTAGTGTGTTTCTAGTGTTTTTGTAGTTTTGCTTGAGTTTTGTAGGAAATTGCACATTTGGAGCGTTTTCCGGATTTTTCATGAAACAACTACGAGCATTAGGAGGACACGACCGTCTTTGAAGCCCATGACCGGTTAGAGCCGGTGATTAAGGGCTCGGTGTATGATACCGGGGCATTTGGACCGAGTATTCAAGACCCGAAGAGGAAATCCGGATTGGGCCGAAGAATCGAGCCTAATCGAAATCCAAGTCTCGAAGAAGAAGCCGGGTCCGATCAGGCAAGTATGCGCCCGATCGGGCGGGCACGCACAAGGATTCACCAGCAAGAAGGCGCGCCCGATCGGGTGAGCGTAAGCTCAATCGGGCGCGGCTGCCCAGGAAGAGCGAGGAAAAAAAAGGCGGGCCCGATCGGGCGACCCTTCGCCCGATCGGGAGCGTGTTTTTAGAGGACTCGATTGTCGAGATTTTTAGTTTCCAATTAGGATTTGTTTTAGGGATGTTTAAGTACGATTTTTGTACGTAATTTTGATTACCTTCTTTTAGACTTTCTCTCTCTACTTAGGATATTTTCTCTCTCTTAAATTCTCTCAACTTTGTTCTTAATTCCATTCCTTAATCCAGATTTCTTTTGGTAACAATTTCTTCTCTTTTAATTTCAGTTATTTTCTTAATTCTTTCATCATGTCATGTTTTATTATTTTGTTTAGTTTAGATTTAATTATGCTTGAGTAGATTTATTTCTAGGGTTTATGGGGATCTAATAAATAATATGAAGGGGTAATTTGTGATTGTTGATCATCAATGCTTGGTTAATTTCCTATTGATTGATTTAATGCTATGCAATTAGGTTTGGCCAGATTTAATTGTATGAGTTTAGCAATATTAATTCGAGATTCGAGAGATGAGAATTGAAGTTTAGGCTTACTTTCAATAGGCGGACTAATTTATAAATGGTTAAGTCGAGATTCGAGAGATGAGATTTAATACCGGTAAATTAACTCTGTGATTGTAATACGTAGCGAAAGCCCTTTATAATCTGATTAATTGATGCTTGATGATTGCTTATTATGATTTACCATGAAATATTGTTTATTAGTGAACCTATGCCCTAGGTTTTCCTTCATTGATTTACATCCCTTTTTATTCCCTTCCTACTTTTATCTTTAGTAGTTTAATTAATCTTTTACAACAAATTTGATTACTTGATAATTTAGATTGCTTATAATTAATTAGGAATAAATTGACTTGTTTCCCTGTGGTTTGACTCTTCTTCCCTATCTACATAGTTAGTGGATTTAGGTTTTATTTTTGATTAGGTGAATACGACTTGAGCCTGATACTCCCGCTCACCATGAATTATTTTTATTGTCACAAAAACACTTTTGTCTCAACCTTGTAATTTTTTATACTCCGTAAACACTCTACTAGGAAATACTCTCATTATAATTAACCAAAAACAAAGAAAATCATTGATTATCTTTCTTATTAACGATTACTTTTTAAATTTTTTTATTATCCTTAATTAAGTGGTGGCAATTATTTCTTTGTGTCTTGCACTCTTACCACAAACTCCATTTGAATCACGAGTAACTAATATAAAAAAAAAGTTAGATTATGACAGAAGTCAATAGTGCTTACGCGTAGCTACGACTTACGAGTGATAAAAGTTCAATTGCGGCTATGATATGCATCCACAAGGTCCACAAGACCACAACAATAATAGCCTTGGAAATTTGGAATATAGATCATGTAGATGTAGCATAGGTTAGTTTAATCATGTAAATATAAAAAACGTGAAATGTGTTTTTGGTAGTGTTTCATCTAATGGACATCACTACAATCATCATCTTTGCTCAAGGCTATAAAGTTGATTCAATTCTATCATGAATTTCCACTAACATGAGATTTATGTACTTTTTAAGTGTATTTTCAGTAAGGGCTATGTAAATCACATGAATACACCTTCTTAATAATACGGAGTAGTATTTTCATTCTTTCATGAGAAAGACTTTTTAATGTTATATTTATTACTCCTTTAAAAAAAATTACACTTTAGTATAATTATACTTATTTATATTTTTTATTCTCATATGATCTCTCTTTAGGGAAGTACTAAAAGTACATAAATATACGTGTACGTCATATTTATATACGAGTACATGAATAAGAGTTTTTAAAAGGAATCTGACTACTTGCTTGTATGAAATTGCTAAATGGTGACTTGCGTTTAAGGGCTTGTTCTCATACGTTGAAATTCAGTTCAGTTCAGTTCAGCTCAGCTCAGTTCAGTTCATCTCCTAATTTCCTTCTCTTATAAAATATTCAGTGTAGTTCAGTTCAGCTCCGTTCAGTTCAGTTTAGCTGAGTTCAGTCAATGAGAAAATACCCTAAGTTAAACTTAATACAAATATATCATATATTTTACCACAGAGTATCAATAATATTTTTAAAAGAAGCACCTTAATTATTTTTAATAATGTAGCTTAATTACTTTAGCTTTTTTGTAATTACACTAGAAAACTTATCATCAATTCACTATTTAGATCAAATTTTAGGGAATAAATTTCCTAATATTACAAAAATACAATAATAATAATGTCATTTCGAACTCAAAATATATTATTGTGAAATTGATGTAAGCAAGACATGTTACTTGATATAAATTATTTGTAAAACTATGTTAAGAAAAGAAGGCAATATCCAAGATCGATCTTGAGGTGGAAGTGCGCAAGGAGCAATGAATTAGTCTTTCCCCCCTTACATCTCACCAGAACACTTGATGACGAATTTATATGCTTAAAAAGCTTTTGTACTCCGTATCACAACTAATTGTTAAATGACTTAAATCACTCATTCAAAAAACTTATTGAAACAAGATCATTTGTAAGTTTGTAACAACCAAACATCACACGTACACATCAATCCATGAATGATTCAACCTTAACTCTCCTATATATAAGCTTTAATTTAATTTGACTTAATTCTTGATCTTAGTAAACATATTCAACTCAAATAAAGGATATCATACTACTAGTAAAAAATTTCAATTTTGACCACCAATCTCAACACAAGCTCATTGAATTCAATCCAACACCAACCCCCCCTTGAAAATAAGCAATTCATCACCCCCCAAAAAAACTGCTTTAATAATAATAAGACTTCAAAAGTATGATGAAATCATGATTTGGTTTCCCAATCATACTACACCCACCTAAATATAATTTTTTTTTTTTTTAAAAAAATGATGTTTATAAGTTAGGAAAAATAGAGTAATTTAACTCGGCCGTCCAAATTAGTCAAAATAAACGTGAAAAATTAAATAAAAGTCTCCCAATTCTCATTTCTCAACCGTGTCATATTACACGGCCTCTATCTCTCTCCTCTAATCTCTATATAGTCTATCGTGTGAATTGAACACTACAACTTTCACGAATTTCTGTTTTTTAGCAAGTTTTTAATTTCTTTGTTTGGTCCCCTTATTTTTTTTTGGTGGATCTATATTCTTCACAAAAATTTAATAAAATCTTCCAATTCCACTTTGCCAGATTCTTTATTATGAATGGTTGTACTTTAAATTCATAAAAAATAAATAAAATATAATTAACTAACTAAATAAATAAATAAGGTTGATTTCTTCTGGTTCATCTTGTTTTGGGAAAGAGAACTTCTGACCCTCAGACGCCTCATCCACTGTGGCATCCTTATCCCTCCATATCCCTCTATTTTCTTCATTTTTCTCTCATTAATTTCTCAATTACAAATTACTTCTATTTTTATCCCTATTTATTTCCCCCCATTTTTCTTCATTTTTTTCTTTCTCTAGCTTTCTTTCTCTCAAATTGGGGGGAAAAAGTTCTTGGGTTTTCATTTCTGGGTTTCACGCCAATATCTTGAATCCCATGTTAAAAAACCCCAAATTTTCTAATTTGGGGGAGATTAATTGGTTAAAGTTGTAATCTTTTGTGCAAATAAGTTTCTGGGTTTTGCTCAATTTGTTCATATTTGGGGTTGAAATGGGATTAACTGAAGTATTTCCAATTGGAGGAGGAATTTTTATTGAAATTATGCTAATTATTACTCCAATTTGGACTGCCTTTGTTCTTGGTCTTGTAATTGGATGGACATGGCGGCCAAAGTGGTGGGAGAATTTGGATAAGAACTTGTTTGATTCATTCCTATCAAAAATTGCGGATTTTCCAGCTCCTTCTTATTCTCCTATTCAGAACTTCACTCCTTTTAACTTCAACTTTTCAAGCTTAAAAGGGCAATCAGCTGGAAATGAAATTATTAGTGCAAATAATGAAACATTATCATTGCAACCCAGATTTGATGCCTCCAGTAGTAGCAGGTAATTTCAATCTCTGGGATTTTTTTGGTCTAATTTTTTGTTCATAATTTTGCTCCATTTTATTTGGAATTAGTGTATGATTATGGGTTTTTGTAGCCTAAACTTCATTTCATAGTTGAATGATCTTGTTTAAAGTTGTGCATGTTATATGTGTAAGAACTAAGAAATTTATATGTTGAGTATATATGTTGAGTATGTTAAGTTGTGTTATTGGGTATTATAATATATATTGGATATTTGGAAGTGAATAATAAAGATGGGGTTTTGGTTGTTGTTGTGTAGTTCATCAAAGCTTAAGAAAGGTGAAGAGAATGGTGTTATGAACGAAGGTGATATGGTACATCTTTTTAAGCTTGTTGAGGAGAAAGATGGAGGTCCTTCTTGGATACCAATGATGGACCGTTCAACCCCAACCATGAGATATCGAGCTTGGCGGCGAGACCCTGAGGTAATTTACCTTATAATCTAGGGATTTCTTGCTTGATAGTAGCTTAATTACACTGATTAATGGCATATGAAGTTAATTGTTTGTCGGCCGCCTTTAAGAAGATCATTGTTTGATTGTGTTAGCTTTGTAGTTATTTGGAATGGTTGATTATGAGCTACTTATGCATGTGAAGTTGAAGCCATTACAAAAAATGTGAAGGAATTTAAGTGCATGTGATTTTGAAGCCATAACATAAATACATAGGAAATTATTAGTGTATGTGATGGAGTTTCTAAATTTGACTATAAACTTATTGTGAAATTCATGTGTATGCTTTTGCTAGACCGGTCCTCCTCAATATCGTAGTAGTACAATCTTTGAGGATGCTACGCCTGAGATGGTGAGAGACTTCTTTTGGGATGATGACTTTCGACCTAAGTGGGACACCATGCTCATAGATTCTAAAATTCTTGAGGAGTCTCAAAGCACAGGAACTATGATTGTACAATGGGTTCGCAAGGTAAGAAAGTTTTTCTATGAATCGTTGTGGTGGAATGGCGGATTGATTTATCTGTTGCATGTGATTGACTTTTGTTATTTGTGTGTGCAGTTCCCGTTCTTCTGCAGTGACCGAGAGTACATAATTGGCCGTAGGATATGGGAGTCTGGAAGAACATATTATTGTGTGACAAAGGTACATATCACTACTTGGTAATTGGTATAATGTTTATCATGATACTACATATAGTTTTGATGTTCACATCTCTACAATTAGAGATGTTGAGCTCTCCCTCCCAAATCAACGTTGACAATATTGGCAAATGGCAATACATCAGTTCCTTTATACAAGGTTCCATCCTGGGAAAGGAAATTTAAATAATAGAGGTTTTCAATTGATCCTAATTCATTGTATGAAGATCAAATGTTATCTCACAATAAATAACAATAACATACAATTTAATGAGTCGTGCTCATTTAGTTGATCATAGTCTAAAAGCCAAAGAACAGTACATTATTGTGATTAATCCCTCTTGCTCTCATTTCCCTTTCCTTCTTGGAAGGAGACTAATAAAATAGAAGTAGAAAAAGGACAATGTGGGCTGCCTTTGTTGAGCTCTTTAAGTCTAAAAGGGGCATTTAATAAAGTGGAAAAGGACTTTGCATCATTGTGATCAAACCTCTTGCTATTGAAGTGCATTTCTTTTTCTATATAAGTTATACAAACACCACCTTTTTCATATTGTAATTTACTATGTATTTTCACATGCTCAACATTTGAAGCTCTATACTAATCTTTTTTGTTTTCATTTTTCTCATCAGGGAGTACCCAATTCTGTACCACGAAAAGACAAGCCAAGACGTGTGGATTTGTATTATTCGAGTTGGTGTATTCGCCCTGGTAGGTCTCATGGTTCCTATTTAAAATTTTCAACTGAGTTGTGATCATGAGTTACAGACTTACAGCCATTTAATACAGTCCTAAATACAACTATGGCTATATGCCAATTTTAGTACATACTCCGTATATAAGACTAGTAGAAAAGATGAACCTTTATTACAACTCCGTATCTTGTATTTTGTACTTTCTGCTTTATTTTTTTGTGAATGGTAAGGGTCCTGATTGTCTTTATGAAATTGTTTAAACAGTGGAATCTAGTCAAGGAACTGGACAGATGACAGCATGTGAAGTGCTTCTGTTTCATCACGAAGACATGGGCATTCCATGGGAGATAGCTAAACTTGGTGTACGACAAGGGATGTGGGGAGCAGTTAAGAAGATCGACCCTGGTCTACGAGTTTACCAGAAAGCAAGAGCTGCCGGTGGGCCCCTCTCGTCCTCCGCCTCCATGGCCCAAATCACCACTAAAGTAAACCCAACTTATTTAAATTCTTTGTTGAGTGGTGATGATCAGTCAGTGACGACTGAAGTAGCTCCTCCTGAGGATAAACAACAAGGAGGGATGAACGTGCCAAAACTCCTCATTTTTAGCGGGGCAGTTGCTCTTGCATGCAGTCTTGATCGAGGGCTTCTAACAAAGGCAGTTATCTTTGGTGTTGCACGAAAACTCGGAAGAATAGGAGGTAAATTATAACCGGAGGTGCTCTAATTATAATGAGGTAGTATTGACATTCCTGCATCACGTGATCGTAATATTCCTGTGCAGGAAGACAATCCCAACCCCCCCCCCCCCCAAAAAAAAAAATAATAATTGAAAAGTATAAAAGAAAAATCAAAATCCAGGAACAAAAGCTTCATAAGGCGATATCCTAGGGAGTTTTGCATGTTGTAGACAGTAGCATGAAGCTACATAAGCTGTACTTGAAGAAATTAGTAGATGATAAATTTGTATATCAGCAGAAACTCGTTCTCCTTTTTCTTCAATTTATTGCTGCTAGCTGAGTAGCCCATTTCTTATTATTATGATCTTGCTAAACAAATATTCATTCTGTCCATATATTATCATCAAATTTCTTTTGTTTTGTGTCAATTAATTTCTTTTGTTCTGTATCAATTTGATTTTCTCTGAATTCTGTTTGTTCTGATACTGATTGGTAAATTTGTCTCTGGTGTACTTGGCTGTTATACCTTTGGATTTATTAGCAATTTACCACTTTTATTTGTTTGATACCACATAAATTTTAGGGAGAGATTGAGATTGAGACTGAGATTGATGGATTAACTGTGATTTTAGCCTTTGGAAAAGTCCTACATAGTAACACAGGATTATCTAAATGTAGGGTTGTTAACAACTCAACATATGCAAGTGTTAGGGCTTGTTCTCTTCAGATTATTTTCAGTTCAGTTCAGTTCAGTTAAGTTCTTAATTTCTTTCTCACATAAAATATTCAGTTCAGCTCAGTTCAGTCAATCAGATTAGACTCTTACTATAGTATGTATCAACTAAGATGTTGTTCTCTTTACCTTAAGAAAAAATCATCTTAACCAGTGAAAGTCGGTTAGATAGTTGATTAGTATTGATGTTTTAGTCTTTTGTTATCTTGTCAAGATTTTTTCTTCTGAAAATGTTTCCTATTTAGTTACGGAATCATATATGCCATCCGAAAAAGAGTTTTCTGTATCGTCTGGAGAAAGCTTTCTCAAGATTGCATAGTTGTAATTAGGCTCTTAACTACCAGAACAATGTCACATGAAATATATGAAGATTCAGGTTAATATGTCTGAATCGAGTAAATATGCACTTTCTTAAGCTTAATAGTTGCAACTGGTGATGACTAGAGGTGTCAAAAGCACACTCGACCTGATTCAAAACCGATCTGAAAAATATCCGATTTAGATTTTGACTCGCGTGGACATAGTAATTTAGTGTGACTCAACTTTAAAAATTGACCCGATTCGGTTATCCGAATTGACACCTCTAGTCCGGACCGTTGTGAACCCAGACTATTCTTTTGACGATGACCTCCACACTTGATCAACTACACAGTAGGATAGAGACAGCATTTAACCAGCGGTAATTTGGTAAAGGTATACTACCTCCGGTCGAAATTACTCGCAACTTTGGGGTATTATTTGTGAGATATAAAATATTCCAAAGTTGTGAGTAATTTAGGCCGGAGGTAGTATTAAACGAAGTAAGTGTTTAGTTACATACAACTGTACCTCAGTTTCACATTAAGAAGTGCTGTAGTTGGGCCTGCATACCTTGGGCCTAGCCCATTAAGAATCCACTTGCCATGTTTCGTGCTGAAATTTTCTCAAGTACAGTCCCGAAATGACTCAAGTTCGATTCATGTGCTTGTGTACTGTGTAATGTCGTGCAATCGCGCATGCCTGTCTGAACTTAACTTCACTTATTTAATTTAGCATGCTTGGTAGATCTTATCATACTTCTCAGAAAATGTGACCCAAGCCTAGTCCATGGCTCAACAAGAATAGTGTTATGTCATGTTGTGCCTTTTCATGACGATCATACTGATATGCTACGGACTTGTCCAAAATAGAATTGTAAAATGTAAAGCACCCAAAATTTTAATTCCTTATTACTACGAGTAATAATTAAATTAGTTGATCTCCACATTGGTTAATTGTGCAATACTGGTGGTATTATTCTAATTAGTGAACACTAGACCCTAGTGTAGTCTACTACCTACACCCCCATGCAAAACGGTACCGTTTTACCCATCCTCCTACTAACTCCTCACTTCCCATATACTATCCTCTTGCAAGTTATTACAGTAACCATCTATACCCCACACACTACATTATGAAAAAAAAAAAATTGAACCACCATTCAAATTTTCTCCCTTCATTCTTTTCATTTTATTTCTCCATTTTCTCTCTCATCAAAATCTTCAATATTTGCAAATAAATTTCAGTAAAAAGTTATAATTCTCTATAATAGTCAAGCACAATGTCTAATATATGAGATAAACTTACACAATCGTTGGAAAAAAAAATACCAAAACAAAGTCGAAAATCGAAATTGTAAGTGTTTTTGTTGATTTTTGAAATGAAAACACAAGTTTGATGTCCTAGTTTTTTTTTACTGATTTTTGTTGGCAATTGTGTTTTCATGAAAATAAAATAAACATCCAGCTTGAAAATGTATCAAAGTAAGTATGATGATATAATTTTACTTATTTTTGTAAAAAAAAATAAATAAATTTGTGGTGTGTTATTAGTTTATAAAATTGCTGGACTCAAAAAATTAAAAAAAGAGTATAATTGTCGCAAATTTCTGGTTGATTTAATCTATTTCATATGAGTATAGATTTGTAAATTTAGTTCGTAGTGGAAAGTTCTATTTTTTATGAATGTTCAATTTCAATTCGGTAAATGTTCATTTATATATTAGTACGAAGTTATTCACATGTTAATAGACTATTAATATAATTAATGTTCATTTATATATTAGCACATGATCATTCACATATTAATGTTTGCTCTTTTTATATTTTGAAGTGGAAATATCTTTGATAAATGTTTATTTTTAATTGGTAAATGTTCAATCACATAATATTATATGATCAAATGCATATTAAGATACATTTATTAGAAATTTGATATATGATAAACATATTTTTATACTTAATTAAAGCACCCAATTATATCATTAAGTAGTTAATTTTACAAATTTAATAAGGAATTTCAATAAGAGTGTGTGCTATATAGCAGTTGTCATGGAAATGATTCTTACATACAATTACAATAAGGAGTGTGTGCTACCTTCAAAGTTTTTCAATAACAAGTACAAAAATTATAAATTTTATACATTTTTCATCTATGATAATGCTCCTTAATTAAATGTTCAATTATAAATAATTGTATGTTCATTTACAACTATTACATAAATATGTTGAGTTGAAATATTATATGTTCAATTACAAATGTTAAATAAATATTTTCATTTTTGAAATATTATATGTTCAATTATAAATAATTGTATGTTCATTCACAACCAATAAATAAATATGTTCATTTTGGAAATATTATATGTTCAATTTTAAATAATTGTATGTTCATTTACGACTATTAAATAAATATGTTCATTTTTAAAATATTATATGTTTGTTTATAAAATTATACGAGTATTTTGTTTATAAAAAAATTTAAAAATTATACACTTCTCATTAAAATCAGAAGCAAGCTTTATCAATGGTGATTTGAGCTTCTTTATATTTTCCCTGTTTCTTAATCCTTTGCACTTTCCCCCTCTAACCCACTCAACTAATTAAGCCACAATAACTATTGTTGCCTCATTGCCCCATGACCATTGTTGTCTCGCTGCCGCTGCTATAACCGCTGCCACATAACCACCATCATCTCGCCACCACCGCTGCCATAGCAACTGCAATTTGTTTGTAATTGATTCGAATAGGCTTGCAATTTGCTTATTGAGTTGATTTCTTGTGAGTTAGGATCATTAATTGCTTAGTTTTTTGAAACAAAGGATCATCAATTGCTTTATTATAATTGATACCATGGAAATCTCTTCACACTCTTTATTTTATACAAGCACAATAATTTTTACATGGAATTGAAACTCAAAACATTGAATTAACTTGCAATGGTATATTACAAAAAAGAAAAAAAAGAAAGTAAACACAAAAAAGAACAAAATGACGTCACTTGGGGAGGGGGGTGTAGGTAGCAGAAGCTATACCGGGTTGTAGTGTAAAATTTTCAGTATTATTCCATGTTATGACTTTATAAACTACAAATGAAAATTGTCCAAACTTCAGGCCCAAAGTAAGGCTAATTACGGAGTACGGAACTCAATCAGGGCATGATGAAGCAGTAAATATTGAATCTTTTGGGCTGATTATGAGCTACAATTAGAAAAATGAGCATTTTTTTTTTTAGAAAAAATAGATTGTACTCCGTATATTTTAGCTTATCATTCTCATCAAATTTGATTAGTATTTCCCCTACGCAATAAATACTCAACTCTTTAGATGTTACCTTGAGAACAAGTTCATGAACAGTACAATTTGTACCATACAATTGTTGGTATTGACATTTGACAATTTCGTATAAAACAAAATGAAAACCAAGAAATTAAACCTTTGTTACACGCTAATACATAATTAAATGACCCAGGTCACCACGGTTTCGTAGGAAATTAATTATCTATTTGAGGTACGTACCATGCACTTTGGCCTTCTTCATAGCTGTCTTTATTCAAGTGCCCAGTCTCACAAATTGCCAGTTGATTCCTTCAAATATCTTCACTAATGATGCAATTATAAGAATATCATCCTAGGCTAATGGTTGAGGCCTAGAATATGTTTTATACTTTATCATATCAAAGTAAATATTATGACAAATATAATGTACAGTAGCTAATAAATATGTTTAGCTTAGTCAAAGGTAAAACTTTATGTATTAAGAGTGCAACCACAAGGAGTAGTGATATAAACGAAATTTAACTGTATGTCTTGATATTATTTAACTAATATTATTATCTTATTTTTCATTGTTTTAATACAGTACAGTTCACGTGTTTTATATACTTCTTGTACAAACCTAATAGTTCAAAATTAGTTTTACAAGTATAATTCTGGTTATTTAATTTACATGCGGCATGAATTATAGTTTTAGTACATTCCAAATTAATTAGTTGTCACTTTACATTTATCAAACATATTTGGTCATTTGATTAACAAATCATGACCCGATAGGAAATGATACAAGAGTAAAATGATTGATGACTAACTAATTAATTAACAAATTATTTTACTCCATATTAAATTTAACTTTATAAGTTTCTATCATCAAAACCAATGACAATAATTAAGTCTCAAAATTATTCTACTCCATATTAAGGGTCTGTTCATATTTACTTAATTTCAATTCAGTTCAGTTCTAATCAGTTCAGTTCAGCTCCAATCAGTTCAGTTCAGTTCAGTTCAGCTCTTAATTTTCCTCTCTCATAAAATATTTAGCTCAATTCAGTTCAATTTAGTTGAGCTCCAATCAGTTCAGTTCAGTTCAGCTCAGTTCAGTAAATGTGAACAGACTTTAAATTTAACTTTATAAATTTATAATGAATTACATGTTGATAGACCATCACAATCCTAATAGACTCTTATTAGTATCATAATAATATCACATATACTTGTATGATATTGTTCTCAGATCATAATAACATCCTGTTATATCTCAATATATTCTCTAGTGTATTATTTAGATTCTTTAGAATATACTAATTCCTAATGTTTGGCCCGCTGTTTGCTTTATCGTTTTAACGTTAAAGAGTGGAAGAATTGTTAGATGCCTTGCGCCTAAAGACAAAGCAAGGAACCAAAAGTAAGCAAAAAATAGAACAAGTAAAAGGGACGGCGTCTATTATCTACTTTGTTTGACCAACTATTTTTTCCTATTAAAAACAGAAGTATTGGATGTACTTTTAGATGATAATTAAGTAGATAGACATGAATTATTGGTTTGTTGTTGACCATTAGTTGATAGATAAGTTATGATAAGTCAAATATGAGGTTTCTTTAATTATAGGCCTTAACCTTCCTCGGTGCATTTCATTCCATCATTTCAATATCCTAATATTCCAATGCCTTAACTATTTGCAATTTTGCATCATCATTTATCCATTAGATAATTCAATAATTTTATAAGAAGATATAGGAAGTATAAATTAGTGGAGAGCATTAGTTTGAAACCTCTAGTTAGAGTTTGTTCATATTTACTGAACTGAGTTGAGATGAACTGAACTGAACTGATTGGAGCGGAACTGAACTGAATATTTTATGAGAGAGGAAAATTAGGAGATGAACTGAACTGAATATTTTTATGAGAGAGGGATATTAAGAAATGAAATAAACTGATTGAGTTGAACTGATTGGAGCTGAACTTAATTGAATTGAATTGAAATTAAATAAATGTGAACATGCCCTTAATATGACTTTTAGTCAATGAACTAAGATCTTTAGGAGTGAGAAAAAGAGCAATGGGTCTTTACCCTCGAAGTGCCCTTAATGAATAATGAGTACTCAAATCTTACTTATATACCAAACGTAGCTATAATTCAGCATATAAGCATTTCATATATTTCCTTTTTAATATTAAGTTGGAAATTTATTGACAATTTACGAGTAAATCGGTTTAATAAATGTTTATTAGTTTAGGTGTAATTAATAGTATTATTTCTAGATTCTAATTAGAGTGTAATAAACTTTAGAATTATGATCATTAGAGAAATAACATCATGCTTTACTATCCAATTCTTTCTTTAATTTGAGCGATCCATAATTCCATATTGTTTGAAATTAAACATATCTTCTCAAGGTTAACATAAAAACTCTAACTAGGTTTAATTCTTTTCTTGTCATTCAATCTTAACAGTTTAATCTTAAAAATAAACTATACTACAACCAAGGTCGTTACTTTCAGGATTTCCCTTAAAAAAAAATAACAGTTTTTAATTAATATTTAATTTGATACTCTGTTTTGGGTTTGAAACAACAATAACAAACTAACTGATTCTTTCCCTCCAATTTTGCTTCTTCCAAAAGCAACCACCAAAATTATTCTACCTCGAATTTCGGCGAAAGCAAGAAACAGCGTAATTACCAAAAAGATCAAAGTAACAGAAACTCGATCTACCAAACCGATTTAATAAAATTAACCATAAAATTTTTAAATAAAGAGCAACAATAATCTTTCATATAGAATAATACAGTTTTATATACATTACAATTAATGAAATTAATAAATCGAATCATCTAAGATCTCAATTAAGGACTCAATTAAACCAATAAAATAAATCGTCAAAAAAAAAAAAAAAAACTACCAATTATTTGTAAATCATATCAATTATAACCCTAATATGATCGATCAGTACGGAACAATAGTCTCGAAACAATGAACACCATCCAATTCCACCGCAAACCGAGGATTCTTCTTGTTGTTATTGTTCATCGATTCCTTCTTCACCGAACCCGAAACTGACGATGAATTACTATTATTATCACTTCCATTATTATTATTATTATGATTGCTCTTATTCTCGACGACACTCGACGGATTCGTTGTTTTGGCCGTCGTTGATTCAGAAGAGATCTTCTGAGGAGTAAAATCGACGAGTTTCCAGCCGTACGATTCAGCGCCCATGGCTTCAAACGTACTGAATATTGATGACATCATCTTCAACAAATTGAGAAGTTTTTTTTTTTTTTTTTTTTTTAGTTTTTGGAGGAGAGAGAAAATAAAGATGGTTGAAAGAAAGTGGAATTAGTGAAACTTGGAGAAAAAGAAGGGATAAAGGGGTGGTATATATAGGGTTGAAAAAAAGAAGGATCTGGAAAAAATATTATAAATAAGGAAGGACGGTCAGAAAAGGGAAGAACTCGAAACTATAGAAAGTTTCCTGTTGTGATAAATATGTAAAATATTACGCGTAAAGTAGAAGCAGTCCAACTTTCAATTAAAAATTAAAAAAAAAAAAAAAAAAAAAAAAAAGGAATGAATGTTGTTGTTTACTTGTACTCGTATAATTTGTGTTGTCTTGTTGAGTTGGGTAAGCTATTGCTTCTTGATTGGGGTGGGTCAATTTTGGGTCTTTTGCTTTTTCTAGATTGATATGGAAGTCTTCGTGAAAGTTTCAATCTTGTCTTGGCTTGTTGTAAGAGTTGAAATTGATATATTAAGTGTAGAAGGTGACACTTAATCACTTATAGCCTTCTTATCTTGTCTTGGCTTGTTGTTTTCAATCTTCATATGCATGCCACATGTGTTAGGATGTTATTGAGATTTAAATTTTATTTTGAGAGTGAAGCATTGGTGCTAATTGTTGGTCAATTGTAGATGATACATATGCATGTACGTGTTTGTCATACGGAGTAACTTATTGATTATTAAATGTTCAAAATTTTTAAGTTAGACAACTACGGCAGACATGAAGTATTAATTGTACCAAGAATTGTAATTAGAGTATTTGACCATCTTAAACCAAGATGTAAGTATGTAACCAACCAAAAGATACCAAGAGAGAAGTATCAATATTCAATAAGGAGTATCACATAAAAATTGTGCGAGATGAGTACTTATTACGGAGTATATTCAAGTTAGAGATTAACATAACGAAGTATCTAGAAGTTTTAATTTGCTCACACACCTATTTTCAGCCTTAAGATTTCTTTATTAATTTAGGGTAATGCTATACATAGCTCTTAGGGCTATAATTAAACATTAAATTTACTCTTGAAAAATGTATAAAGTTAGGAATTCATGACAAAAACACGCGCAAATCGGTGTAATTAGTGTGTTTTTGTCATGAAATTCTAAATTTTTAACAATTTTCTAGAGTAAATTAAATACTTATATATAGCCCTAAGGGCTATGTATAGCATTTTCCATTAATTTAATCTCTCAAATAATTTGACATTAATGGTAATAAGTTACAAAGCATAAGTTTAATTAATTTAATGATTCAAATAATTTGACTTTAATGCTTACAAAGTTACAAAGCATAAGCTAAGAGTCAAATGACTTAGTCCAATAGCCAATTTAACCCCTCAATTGTCATTGATCACTGCCCTTTCCGTCCAAATGAGTAGTCTCTTTTTCACCCCCTTTTAAAAGTAAATTTAACTCCTTTAAAACTACGCGGCAAATTGGCTCCACTAGTTGTTACGGCTGGCTCATGCTAACGTACGCTACATGTGCGAGTGCAAGTGTGACGGTTGGATTAAATTAAAGAATTATTCATCTTATTTAGAATAATCAATAATGTTTTCTGTGTTGGATTTTAATACTCTCTCTTTAATGCTTATCCATTCATCTCGTATGTCATCTTATTTTATTACTTATACTTTTCTTCTACCAACATCAGCTGACTCTGCTTGACTATATTTAATATCTGACGTACAAATATATACAATTGGACCAAACTAAGATGATCAATCTTCATTCATTCTCAGCCTAGCATGCTTCTTTCATTGTTTATTTATTCAATTAAGTTATGTTATTCCATTTGTTTTAATTTTATGTATCTTTTTTTTTAGGAGAAACGTATGTATCTAGTACGGAGTATAATACGTATAACCAAATAATTATTAGCACGCAACAAAACATAAAAATAACGACATTTAAATCGAGACATTTATTAACATGTATACGAGACAATTGTGTTATTTTTTTTTTTTTGCTAATTTTAAGGTTAATTTGGATCTTTAAAGGCTAAAATAACCCTAAAACTTTAACCAAACAGTTTCGACATGAAAATCGAGACATTAGATGTTTAAATGGATACTATACTCTTCTCATTGATTAGTTAGCTTAATTTGCTAGTTATTTCCCTCAAAAAAAAAAATGCTAGTTATTAACGGTGTTAGGGCCTGTTCTCATTGACTGAACTCAGCTGAACTGAACTAAATTGAACTAAACTGAACTGAATTGAGATGAACTGAACTGAACTAAGCTGAACTGAACTGAATTGAATATTTTATAAGAGAAGGAAATTAGGAGTTAAGCTAAACTGAACTGAAATTTAACGTAAGAGAACATACCCTTAGTCATGACTGAAAAAGACTACAGCACGAAAATGCTAATAAAAAGAAAAAAAAATTAAAAGTACATCAATGGAAAAAATCAATTCCACAATACCAATAGGAATTTCCCTAACTTTTTAACATCCCATAGTCTCCCATGACACCGACGCTAAGTTGCTGACTAGTATTGCACTTTGCACCTGTATTTGTTTATCTTTGGATTTGGATCCACAAATAAAAAATATTCATCTGGACAACGGCCCAATAAAGCAACCCTCCCTTAGCCCACTTTTACAAGCCCAACAAAAATACTAAAGTCATAAAATCCAACGTCTGACATGTACTATCCAACGGTTGTGATGAATTTATAAACCTCAAAAAAACAATCCACTTTAGACTCAGGTGATTTCCAGCGTCAGGTAGTAGTAGATTAATTTGCCTTTTTATTTCTTCACGAATTTCCCTATTGGTTAAAAACTCCAAAACGTACAAAATATCTCTAATAAAGCCACGTCATGGATGGCCCCACTAAACACCTCCCTTTAAATACTGTACGTATTATGTAACACTCCTCATATACAAACTCAAATCAAAATCAAATTTTACATACAAGTTTTTCAATTTCATTACATTATTATTTGGTATAAAAAAATTCATATTATTAGTTTCAAGTTTAATTTTATGCTGCTTTCATTTGTTGTAAATGTTATGAGCAACATATACATATTATACTACTACGTACAAGTACTAATTAATCACTGTTTTTGGTTGTTTGAGGTACTAGGACATCAATGGAGACCGTGACATCATCTCATTTTATTTCGGGTATTACCAATGGTGCTATGACGGGTTCAGATCCTAAGCTTACATTGATAAATAATGGCTTGAAGAACAACCAAATGATCGCGACTCATAATGGACTAAGATCATTGAAGAACAATGTAGATATGATAAAGTTGAGGAGTACCGCAAAAAATCCTACTGAGGAGCTTAGAAAAGAAAACTCCCCTACAATAAGATGTGGGATGAATTTGGTATTTGTTGGGGCAGAAGTTGCCCCTTGGAGTAAAACCGGCGGTCTAGGGGACGTTCTTGGAAATCTTCCCCCTGCCTTGGCAGTAAGTCTTTGTTCTCTTCACCTTAATAAATATATATGTATGTAAATTATTTGAATTTATCTCAACTTTATTACCTTGGCCTAATGTGTTACGCGTCTTTTAGGCTAGGGGACACCGTGTAATGACAGTCTCTCCTAGGTATGATCAGTACAGAGATGGATGGGATACTAGTGTTACAGCTGAGGTATGCATGCTCTATAATATAATTAGCTACATTATACTTATTAAGATGATTATTTGGTGTTATTGAGCATATTTCAAACTTTCAAAATATAAATTGCAGCTGAAAGTTGGAGATAGGACTGAGACAGTGCGTTTCTTCCATACCTACAAGCGAGGGGTTGATCGTGTTTTCGTGGATCATCCTGTTTTCCTTGCAAAGGTATTAGTACATTTCCATAGCACAACCATAGTTTTTACTTGTGTGTAATTAGTTGTTAAATTAAAGCCTTGAATTCTTATTTTTGTATGGTTGTGTATGTACTAAAACCATGTTAGGTGTGGGGGGTAACTGGATCGAAACTCTACGGTCCAGAGGCTGGAGAGGACTATAAAGACAATCAACTTCGATTTAGCGTGCTTTGCCAGGTAATTTTATCATTAATAGCTTAATTACATTGTAATGAGAAAGAAAGCATAACACCTGCGCGTTACAGGCAGCTTTGGAGGCACCGAGAATTCTGAATCTCAACAACAATCCACTCTACTCTGGACCATATGGTAAAATTCTTCTCATTGTTGCCAATTGTTAAACGTTTTCGTGCAATGTCTAGTAATTTGATAAAAAAAATGCTCATTATGACTTGATGCAGGTGAAGATGTTGTTTTCATCGCAAATGATTGGCATAGTGCTCTTCTCCCAGCATACCTCAAGAGTATGTACAAACCCAGGGGAATCTACAGAAATGCTAAGGTAAGTCTTTTTACCTAGGGGTGTTTTCTTGGTTGTACTTTGTAACGTTTTCTTGAACGAATATTCATATGTTTGAGGGGTTCAGGTTGCTTTCTGCATTCACAATATGGTATATCAAGGAAGATTTGCATTGGAAGACTACTCGCGTCTTCATCTACCTCAGGAATTGAAGCCAGATTTTGACTTTTTTGATGGGTAAAGTATATTAATTACCTACTAAATATCGCATTGCACGGACTAATTACTAATTTACTAGTCCAAAATTAATGTTATGTGCATGATACAGGCACAACAAACCTGTAAAGGGAAGGAAAATTAACTGGATGAAGGCAGGTATTTTAGAATCAGACCGTGTAGTAACTGTGAGCCCTTTCTATGCACAAGAGGTTGTATCGAGTGTTGAGAGAGGTGTGGAGCTCAACGATGTAGTTCAGAGGACTGGAATCACTGGCATAGTGAACGGCATGGATGTACTGGAATGGAATCCAACTACTGATAAGTACATTGGATCTAATTATGATAGATCAACTGTAAGTAAGATTTTTAAAATGATTTTTGGTTTTGTAGACCTTCATGAAATTTCCTAATGTGTATAGTTTGCGCTACTTTCAGGTTGCATATGCAAAGCCTCTTATAAAGGAAGCTCTGCAAGCAGAAGTTGGTCTACCTGTGGACAGGAATATCCCTTTGATTGGTTTTATAGGCCGACTTGAAGAGCAGAAAGGTTCTGACATTCTTGCAGAAGCAATTCCTCAGTTCATTGGCCAAAATGTGCAGATTATTGTTCTTGTAAGAACAATCTTTACCTCAAACACGCCTTTTATCTCTTCACCTAAGACCATTTTACTGAATTTTTTTTCATGGTTTTGTTTTTGGGAGTAGGGGACTGGAAAGAAGGAAATGGAGAAGCAGATTCAAAAGTTGGAAGCTCTCTACCCTCAAAAGGCGAGAGGAGTGACCAAATTCAATGTTGCCTTAGCTCATATGATTGTAGCTGGTGCTGATTACATGCTGATACCTAGCAGATTTGAGCCATGTGGGCTTATCCAGCTTCATGCAATGCGTTATGGAACGGTTTGTGACAGCTTTATGCAATGAGTTATTCTATTCTTGATGCTTTTTACATCAATGAACATCATACCTATTCTGATATTTCATTGATCAGGTGCCACTGGTGGCCTCAACTGGTGGACTTGTCGATACTGTACAAGAGGGTTACACCGGATTCCACATGGGCCGTTTCAGTGCAAATGTAACAATCACTACATCAAAAAAATCATTACATTTCATTTTGTATACTAATTAGTCTAATGATCATTTCTGTACTCTGAAGAACTGACATTTTGGTTCACAATGGTCTATCAGTGTGACGCGGTGGATCCAACTGATTTACAAGCTGTTGTAACAACAGTGAAGAGGGCAATAGAGACGTATGGAACTCCAGCCTCAAGAGAGATGATCCAAAACTGTATGGCACAAGATTTCTCATGGAAGGTAGGCTGTATGATCTGCTCCCATTTAAGTGACTTAGTACACTTTTAGCCAAGTTAATCTCATTTGTCATGATGCTAATTAATTTTTTGTTCATGAGCAGGAGCCTGCAAAGAAATGGGAGAACCTGCTGCTGAGCCTAGGGGTTGCTGGCAGTAGACCAGGATTCGAAGGAAACGAGATTGCTCCTTTTGCTGTGGAGAACATTGCAAATCCTTGATTCATAGATGGTGGATCACATCAAAGAATGATCAGCACTTTTGTGGAATACTCATATGGCTGATATTTTTTTTTACTATATTTTGTCTCAGAATTCAATAACTCAGGCAATGTTGCCTTCCGTATAGACTTCTTCGAATTGTATGACATTCATGCTTGTTTGATTATTAATGTGTCATGAGTGCAATAATATAAATTTGAATAATATGTTATTAGTGTGTACATAACATTTTCAGTACAACAAAACTACACTGGTGTGACTTACCTTTTTTTTTTTTCCAGTTGAAACTAATTGATCTGGACTAGAACAAGCAAATACAAATTTCCAAATGTTTTGAACGAACAGTATTTTAAGAAAATCTCAAAGCAGTGGCTCAACCCTCAAGGCCTCAAATTGCTAGCAGTTTTAACAGTTTATATGGACTATGCTTATTAAGTAATTAACTGCATCATCATAGTACTGACCAATATTAACTGCTCAGTACTAGCAGTCTACTGTTAGATTAATTAGACAAAATGGGTATTAGCTGCTCAACAAAGTTGACCATTTCAAACCAGGACTTTTCTCTTATTATATCCAATTAACAAGTGTACAATATCTAGAGCTTGTACATATTATTACAACATGCATAACTTATTAGACAGATGTCATTCTACCTCCAATAAACACTTTCTGACAATTCGGCTTCTGTCTGCTGCATCATCTCTTCTGATTCAGAAACAGGCTACAGGTGAAGAATGGTGAGTACTTATATTTAACAGAAATTCTTTAGTTTAAGATTCAATCCACGAGTAGAGAGGACTCTTGGGTACTTTAACCAAGTGCAGGTATACTTTTTCCCAGGTGAACAATAGAATCTGCTAAGACATATACTAGTACTTTGTGTGTGGCTATTATTTTTAAGTAGAGAAGTATCTGACTTTTGAGAAACAAATTTCAGTCTAATTGTACTTCCTAGGTTATTACGGCAATTAATAGTATTTAGTATGTAGGTATAGACTATGGACAGTGACTTTAAACCTACCGTGCTTTAGAACTATTCTGAATTATTCCACCATTGACCTGCTCATCAATTAATTTTAAAGATGATGTGTTTTCATAACAATCAGGCATAAAACATAAAAACAATCGTTTCACAGGTCAAAAGTCCCCACAGTCCACTTAATCTGTTAACTAGTAAAGGCGCCCTTGAATATCTCAAGAACAATAGTTTTGGGTAGATTTCACAACCAATGGGTCTGAGAAAAGAAAGCATCTTCCTATATTTTTGCTTCTGCTGCTGCATAATCTCTTCTTATTCAGAATCAGACACTCTGAAACAAGGTCATCAACTCAAGGATGGTGAGTACTTGGTTTCAGCAGGCAAAGTATTCACATTAGGATTCTTCAACCCACAAGAAGAGAGGGTAATCGGATACTTTAATCCAGAAAATACACAAAACTGCTACATCAGCATCTGGTACACTTACGATAAATATAAGAGGCCAGTATGGATTGCAAACCGAAACAATCCCATTTCTAGGAATTTTGGAATTTTGGAGCACTTGCAATCAACAGCAACGGTGAATTCAAGATATTAGATAGAGGTTTGACACACATGTTGTTGAAGGCCAATCAAGGAGCTTCCAGAAGAGTGGCAGTGCTAACAGATACCGGCAACTTTGTGTTACAAGAGCTGAATTCAGATGGCTCGGTAAGAGACAAAAAACTGTGGCAGAGCTTTGATTATCCAACTGACACACTTCTTCTTGGTATGAAACTGGGATATAACTTCAAAACTGGGAAAAATTGGGCATTGACCTCATGGGTAAGTGATAAGTTTCCTGCAGCAGGGCCTTTCACACTCGGTATAGACCCCAACGGAACCAGCCAGTTGATCTTGTGGATAAGAAAGGATATTCAATGGAGGAGTGGCATTTGGAACAATGGGAAATTCCCAAATCTCAAAGACTACCTTTTTAGGTTCGATTATGTCTCAAATGATGAAGAAAAATACTTCACCTTATCTGCTGCAGAGAACGCCTGGGATATCGATTTCCCAATGTATCATATAGATAAGGAAGGTGCAATACTTCATTATGACACCTCGACATCAGACAGATTGGAGTACAGCCAGTACTCGAGATCAGGATCAAATATACACAATTCTCTGACCACTGTTGTTGACTGCAGAAAGGCCAAGAGCTACGAATTCTATCCTGGATGCGTAAAGCAGCAGCTTCCAGAATGCCGGAATAAAAGCTGGTTTGACAGTACCCAGGGATATGTGTTATCTGAAGGCACCAAGTATGAAAAAAGAAACCAAATTTTTGGTGTGGCTGATTGTGAGGTTAGGTGCTTGAGCAACTGTTCCTGTGTTGCTTACGCTTTCATCTACCCCAATCGTACTGGATGTGAGCTCTGGACTAACAATACTCAGTTGCTAGAAAATGGACAGGCATACTCTTCTCGCAGGGAGTTTTACATTCAAAGAAAACATTACAGAGGTAAAACTAACATTCTCTCAATCACTTTTTAAACTTTCAGCATTAAGAAAGTAGGAAGGAGATGAAATTCTCCTGCAATTTTTTCTAGTCTCTTCAACTGTACATGTTTTTCTGAAGGAAAACGTCTTTTAGATGCTACAAAAGTGTAGCTTAATTAGATTTGGTTTTGTTACAGAAGAAAAGAGGTCGCTTTTGTGGTTGTGGCTTATAATAGCAACAGCTACCTTTCTGCTGCTCCTAGCATTATCATGGATAGGATATCGCAAGCAAAGGGCAGTGCTCAAAATAGCACGATTTTTTAGTCTGTTAGGTTATGTTGTACGACGAAACCTCACAGCATATCTTCAACATTTATATGATCGCCTTCACAGAAGTCTCGAAACAGCTGGTAGTTTCTGAATCACAAACAACCCACTAAAATCTTACAGAACTATGTGCTCTACTGATGCAGCTTTGTTTTATTTCCATGCTACACAGGAGTAAGTCAAATAGAGGAGAAGATGTCACTTACAGAGGTAGGTTCCAGTGTTGGACACTCCAAAAGATTTCGAAGGAAAAGAAAGCTCACCATTGGCAAGAACCATGGAATTCACGTGTTCAGCTTCGAAAACATAGTTCAAGCAACTGATAACTTTTCACCTTCAAATAGGCTTGGACAAGGAGGATATGGGGTAGTATACAAGGTAATTAAAAGTTCTGAATGCTCCGTTTATATTTTTCTTTTCAAGTTGAAGCAGTGAAACATTTGCACTAAATATATCAGGGTACATTAGCAGATAACCAAGAGATAGCGATAAAGAGACTGTCAACAACTTCAAAGCAGGGCAGATTGGAGTTCATGAATGAGGTTAAGCTTGTTGCCAAATTACAACATAACAATCTTGTTAAGCTCATAGGATGCTGCATTGAGCAAGGAGAGAAGATATTGGTATATGAATACATGGAGAACAAGAGCTTGGATTATTTCCTATTTGGTTAGTGATTTAAACAATAATAACTACAGATTTCCAGTACTTTGTAATTGATTCATCACATTTGTAATTGACAGATTCAGACAGAAAATTGCTTCTTGACTGGAAGATGCGTTTCAACATAATCGAGGGGGTAGCTCAAGGACTCCTCTACCTTCACAAATATTCACGACTGAAGATTATTCATCGAGACTTAAAAACAGGAAATATATTACTTGATCAGGAGATGAATCCAAAAATTTCAGATTTCGGTATGGCTAGACTCTTTCAGCAGAATGAATCAGGAGCAAATACCACCAGATTAGTTGGGACACTGTAAGTTAAATGAATACACCAATGCATGAATTTTCATCTCTTTGAGGAGAAAAAGAACCATGAAAGTTTTTTTATTTTCTTCTCTTGGTGCAGTGGTTATATGTCACCAGAATATGCAATGGATGGATATGTTTCAGTCAAGTCTGATGTTTTTAGCTTTGGGATATTAGTGTTAGAGATAATCAGCAGCAAGAAGAACAATGACTCTTACTGCTCAGACTGCCCACTCAACCTTATTGGTTATGTAAGTTCCCGACTAATCATGTGAAACTCAAGCAATTATACAGACTCAACAGATTTACTTGCGTATTTTTATTTGTGTTCTTCAGGCATGGGAGCTGTGGACAGATAATAGAGGTTCCGAGCTGATTGACCAAACCTCAATTTTGGACAATCACCACCAAGAAGAAGCCATGAAATGCATTAATGTTGGTCTCTTATGCGTGCAAGAGAACCCTGCTGACAGACCCACCATGTCGACTGTTGTAACTATGATCGCCAATGAGGCTTATCAACTCCCTAAACCTAACAATCCGGCATTTTTCATAGGTAAGGGTTTATCACAGGCAGAGCATCCCCAATATGATCTAGAGCAGGGTTCCTTGAACAGTGCATCAATTTCGGAGATAGGAGTTCGATAAACCTATGCCATTCAACTTCTACTTTGTTGATTGTTCAAAATGTTAATCTAGATTGACCAACTATTTGTTAATAATTGCAAGGAACCTCTATCGACTTGAAAATTATGTAATAGTCAGATTAGTCACAATATTGCCATACTCTAAAATTTACCCCCCTGTTCTTGTTTAGGATTTTGCAACCTATTCAAAATAATCCCATAATATACGCACGCGCAGGGGCATAATTATGTGAGATTTTGTTTAATTCGTCTCATAACTAAAGATAGTAGTAAATGGTTAAAGATGAGCATTGAAAAACATACATAATCAAAACAGTTTATCAAAAGGAAACAAAGAGAACAGTTGTTATAATAGAGAGAAACAACTTACACGCTCACATGCTCCACTGGTCATAAAAAGAAACATTTCTCACAAGGACATAGAATTGTTTATAAACTTTACTAGTCTCCCAATAATAAAATCTTTATAAATCCAGCAAACCAGATTAAAAAACTAGAAGCAAAACACACTAAGCAGCAATGTTCTTAAAATGGACTCAGCATAATCTTCAGACTAAAGAGCTACTAAAAGCACAATTAATGTCTCCAAAACTGCCTCACATGTCTATTTTTACAGAGTTCCAATAGCCATAAGGGAAACATTTTTTATACTAGTGAAAAGTTCATGCAATACTAAGTATTTGCCTAGAGACGCATCAGAGGCGTACTCGTTAAATTGCTGCTGGCAGGGCAGAGAAACTGGTCTGACCCAAGTGCTCGACTGTTAGATAAGAATTAAAAAGAGAAACTCCATCAAATTGGGTTAAGTGAGGACATATAAAAGCTCAAATATCAATGAAAATGGATCAATTCACATTTTGTTGAGCTCATTAGGAATTTTCTAAATCCATGGCATACCTAGTACTGCCGGGGTGAAATGGACCTTGACCGTGACTTGGAGGGGGATCTTGATTTGGATCTAGACTTTGGCCTGCATGTTGGTGAAAATTTGAGCAATAATGCTTAACAAGATTTAGGAAAAGGGTGAGTCAAATCCTTGCATAATCAAGTGTACTCTGTATTACCTGGTTGATTTCACAGGAGATGCAGACCTTGATCTAGATGGTGATCTTGACACTGACCTTTCCAGTGATTTGCTGCAGAGAAATTCAAAAGCAAAATAAACAACCACAGGCAACCCAAGTCCCAGGGAAAGAAGGAAAATGTCATATATCCCGTCAGGGCTATGAATAAGAAGTGGGAGGTAGATAAAGTTAACAATACTAATAATAATAATATACTTCGTATTTTTTGTCAAAAAATAAAATAAAATAATATACTTTGTACTTTGCAAAATCAAACAGCACATAGTATTGCCATATATTCTCATCTTAATACCACTTTGTGCATAAAATTACAAAGCCTAGCCTTGAATACATAACAAAAACCCAAGAAAGAGTTGAAATTTTTTAATTCAAAGAAAAGGCTACCTTCTATTCTTTTTCGGGCTTCTACTCCTGCTGCGGCTCCTACTTGGGCTTCTGTCATACCTCTTCACCTGCAATGACACACAGCCATGTCTTAATACCAAGAATAAATAAATTTTTTTAAAAAAAAAACACTTACATCCCTCCCATGGAACATTGCTATTGTTGTCAAAAAAATATTACTAGACTTTACAAGCTATAGGAAACTTAAGTGTGAAACAATCCAGATCCTTGATTATTATATCCAAAGCACAAGCGATAGTTTTACAAAAAAAACAGGAAAGACGGCCATACTATTTTAATAGAGGAGCCTCAATGCCTCAGAAATTAAGAAGGCTGTTGTCGACATACAAGTAGAGTACATAATTGGACAAATACAAAAAAACAGCAAGATGCAGAAATAGATATGTAAGGAAACCAAGAGATCAAAAGTTCAGTGTCATCCAGTTTTCGGATCTAGGAGAAAGTCACTCACCCGGATATAAGATTTTGCCCAAGGGTTTTTGAATTCAGTGTCATCCAGTTTCCGGATCTAATAAAAAAACCATCATTAACAGCGTCAAAGCTACGTATGGAAAAGCAGTATATGAAAGAATTCTAGACCCAGGATCCAATCAATCCACTATAAAACTTACAGCATATTTCATGTCTTCAGAATTGGTATAGTCAACCAAGCCAAAGGTTCCTGTAAAAAACTAACAATTGAGGAGACAGGAGGAAGCATAGCTTAAAAGAAATAAACAAGTAACAATCCAATAGTAGCACACGCATAATCTAGACAGATTCGAAAAGCCAGATTCATCAATTTCCTTCGTTACAATATCCTATGACATCAGAAATTTCCAAGATTCAATGACTGGCAAAGCATTTCAATTCAACTAGATTTCTGCTTCAGCAAATCAAAAGACCTCAGAGGGTTCGAACGGAGATCTTAATACACTCTCGTGTGCATACAGCTCTATGTACAGAAATATTCCATTCTTTTAATACCAAGTCAATTTACAGTCCTCACTAATAGAAAGGGCATCATATCATCACATTAAGAAACAAAGTATAAATCAATTATCTGCTATTAAAATTTATGTGTTACAAAGGATCTGCAGAACAAAGCAAGCAAAGTAGCATTTCCTTTTAAACCTCGGTGCCTAAGACCCGCAAACAAGGATATCATACATAACATATCACTTTGTCCTTTTCTTAGCATAAACAGCAGCAATAATTCAGGAAATACCTTCACTGTCACGTGAAACTTCAGCAAAGCAAACGTCACCAGCTTTTCGCATGTGATCCTATGATTGAACCAAATGTTAAGATGGAAACTTAGCTTGTGAGAAGTTTAATTTGACATAGCTTATTAGTATGACAAAGTCAGAAAAAAAAAAAAAAAAAAACCTTTAAATCCTGCCATGATGCAGATGATGGAAGCCCACGGACAATGACTGCATGTCAAGTGCAGATTTTCAATTACTTTTATTCAAAAAGGAAGACTTTATAAACAAGATTTCCCAAGGTAATTCTGAGATAAAGCGTAACACTTAGATTGACCCTGTTATGTTTGTGAATCCTGGCCTGACCCTGTGGCCAATGTATTTATCAAATTGACCTTAATGATGATGGAACGGTGATATATTTTAGAATTAAAATTCAAAGAGAAAAAAAAAAAAAAAAACCCAAAACCCACTTTCTCTCCTCTCCTTTTCCCAGCTCTCTCTCTCTCCTCTTCCTCCACTCTGCCTTCCTCTCTCCCTAGCTCTCTCACACCAAAAAAAACACCAGCAGTAGTTTCCCCAAAACAATCCCACAAATTTTGACTCACCTACACACACATATCAAGTAGCAAATACGAAGAATTAAGACACTCCATAAAATTGCGTCCAAACTAATACTTTCAAATAGATAAAACAATACTTGACACCTTAACATCCATTATTTATCAAGGAGTCCAGAATTAAAAGGGAACTGATGTAAAAAAGTTACATTATGTAAAGCAGAATCTTTATCAGACATTAAAAACCTAAATTGCTAGGTTTAAGAAATTAAAGAGTAAAATTTTCCAGGATATCTAAAGGCTTGAAAGAGTTGAAGAAGGCATATTCTTTGCTAAAAGCAAGGGAACAAAGAAGACATGTAGAAAAGGGAAGAGGAGATGAAACGGATGGAAGGGGAGGAGAGAAAGTGAGTAAAGATGAGAGTAGCTTTTGGGGCTTTTTTTTGTTTTTTTTGTTTTTTTTTTTTTTTTTTTTTGGAATTCTTTATTGGCAAAGGCATTACCCATCTTTCATCACAAGTCATTTTGATATCATATTTTTTGCAAAAGGACAGAATCTATATGAGTATTATACTAATATGTATACAGTTAACCTCAGGATAATCATGAAAAATATATGGTACAAACAGACCTCGATATTCAGTATGACGCGATGCACCATAGCGCCCTCCAGCACGGCGTTCACTAGCAGAGGATGATCCTGATCCTCGCCCACCATGTGCGAGTTCAACCTATATATGTCCAGACATGTAAGAAATTGCATGTGTAACTTAAAACATGAAAGTAGGCGATCATATTATTACCCTTAGGCGACAGCCATCGAAGTTGTAGCCATCACGTCCCCTAATCGCATCATCAGCATCTCGGGAACTCTCAAACTATCAATTCAAAGCATAGAGCTCAAGGTTACAAGGACCAAGCATTAACGTAACCAGTTAGATTTTTATTTTTAATTAAAAAAAAAAAGGATCAGAGGGATCACCTCCACAAAGCAGAAACAAGGAGGTCGAGGTGGAACTTTTAATTCAACATCCAAAATACGACCATACTGCACCAAAGAAAACAAACAACTGTGATGCAAGCAGATATTTATTTGTTGCACTTCACTGACTGACATAGACCACTGCCCTTGAGGCCTTGGCTGAAGTCAACATGCATGTACAGGATGAGGATACAGTGCAAATTTGTTAGAATAGAAACTGCAGAAATTGATGAAACGGATAAAGCAACATGATCAACAAAAACAATCAGCAGAAATCTACTCTGCAAACTTCAAAGCTGGACCCAATCAACAACAAAGGACTAAAAAAAAAACTTCATACATGTATGAATAAGCAAGGCTAGCTATAGGATATAAACTTATAAATTACACATGACCTTGCAGTGAGCATAGAGAACATAGGGATATGATGCATGGGGCAAATGGAAATAAATTGTTCAGCTCCACATAGGGGACACAGGAAAAGAAGTTCAAATCCAAACCTTGTAGAACAGATCTTCAATCTCATGTTCTTTGATATCGGAAGGTAAGTTACCAACATAGATGGTGCGAGAGAAACGGCTACTCATTTGTATTGCTTCGTCACTCTACTCACAAATTCTCTGCAAACACAAATGAGGATATGTGAATCAAAAAAAGTTAAGTATAAGATTCACAAAACACGGTTAATCTAAGGATCCCTTGATTTCATTTTCATGCAATTAATTTCACAATAGTTGAAGCAAGTCAAGGCTAAAACCATGAAGCAAACCAAGAGAGCAATCCTTGAGGTGAGCGATGCTCCATAAGCTCCATTGCTCATATGCTCCAAGAGGCTCCAAAGCTAATATATATTTGATATTTATTTGATCGCCAATGCTATCTCAAGTTTTTGCAGATGCATAGTTCTCCAAAGAAAAGGTCTCCCTTATTTTATAAAAAAAATCCATTACTCCACCCAGTTCTCCCACTCCCCCTCTACATCCCTATGAATTCCAAAGCTCATATTTGTCCATGCGCTGGTCATCTACCATAAAGAAAGCATATAAGTCATGAGATGGAAAGCTTAGCACATTTCTAAGCATTTGCCTTACTGAGATTCTTTTTTCCAGCCATATCATGAAAAACCCCAGGAAATAAACAACAGAATGAGTCTTCAAAAGTAGTTGTTAACTAAAATAAGGTCTGGGCTCCAGAATAAAACATGATGCAAGAGCATTACAAATCTTTAATTCTGAAGCTTCACATGTAAAAACGAAAGAAGAGTGTTCAGATTTACAGGAGCATTGGACAGGTTTTACAATGACAAAGATCTACTGCATACTTCCTAACAATAACATCTTATCACCTTTTGTAAAAAGCAGACATAAGTCAAAAGCAGATGAAGACGCAAGTTAAAGCGACACTATCAAACAATTGAAGCCACAAAAAAAAAAAGGATGCTGGTTGAAAAGGGGTCTGTTAACCAACTAAAGGTACCAAAATACTTTGTTATCATCACATAAGATTCTAATATTCATCAAAAAGCATGGAATCAATGAGTATTGTGCTACCAACCAGTACCTTTGAAGTTAATTAGTAATTTACTGCTCAAGACTTATCCTCCATTAGTATATTAGTATATCCCTAAAATAAGAGCGCGGGCAGTGGAGGGGGGGGGAGGGTGTAAAAGAAACTTATAAGAATTTTCACATTAACATCAAAATGAATGTCATAAAACTAAGTGATCTATTTAAGCATACTCTTTCCTGTATCCACACCTGAACACCCCTATGCCCCTTAATTAAAAATTTGTGTGATTTTGAAGGAAGATAAACGGAGATTATTTTAATTTTTTTTTTAATCACAAACTCTTAAAAATGCGACTACATAGAAGAACAGCTCATGACAAGGAGAGGAACACCCAATGCAGCGAAAGGGTCCCTAAGAAAGAAAAAAAAAATCTGCTGGGTCACAAGAGACATGAAAGTCCGTGCAACTGGAGAGGCATAAGAAGCAAAAACATGGAACATTGGTAAGAAGCAACTATATGGACTGGTGATGTGCTCAACAATTACTCTTCGAATGGCACTCCATTTCATAAAGCACTTTGCCCATATAATTCAAGTCCAAGCAATGGAATGTAAACTTATCCCTTTATTCATAAATCAAACACATAGTCGCGTATACTATTTTGCAATGCCCACAGAAGGGTCACCTTTCTAAAGTAATATTGGACTACAATCAGTCTCCTACAATACCTTCACTATAGGTTGTGACGACAAGAGAATGAGAATAACACAGCACAATGTCAAATCATAGCAAAATAGACCCTTAATTTATAAGTTATAGGAATGATATAAGTGCATTACACCTAATCCTGAGCCATTGAAATATGAAAGCAAATCAATCAAAGCAAAATCAATATAGCTGGAAATGCAGAAGGATATCTAAGCTCATCATTGCTAATAAAAATGCAAACAATAGCCTCTTGACTCTCATAGTATGCTAAAACCTAAAAACTCTTTCTTCCACAACTTCTCCCCCAACAATGCCGGAGTGGCGCCCCGCAACTTAAAAAGGCGGCAATTCGACAACGGCCCGGGTTTCAGGCACAACTGGGGTGGTTTAGGGCAGCTTAAACTCCACCCCTCCCCCAAAATAATTTCACAAACTAAAACCCTAATGCTTAATTTACATATCCAAAATCCAATATAATTAACTACCCAAAAAGCAAATATAGTACATCAGATTATAAGAAGCAGAAATATGTAAAAAAAGTTACAATCTTGCAAGTTCTACACAACTTGAGAGCTAAATCTGAAGCAAAATATACTCAACTAACTCTAAACAAAACGAAATTGAGAAAATAAAGGGTACGAAAATGAAGGAAATACCAGAAAAGGGGAAAGCGGAGGTTGAATAAGGGAAGACAAAACCCTAAGTTTGAGCGTCGGAGTCAAAGGTTGACTGATTTCAGCAGCAGAAGTGATAGCGGAGGATGGTTGACATAGGAGAGAAACTCAGCAGTACAGTAGTGTGGGATTCTTAAATCTTTTGAACTTGCTTGCTATTACTTCATTACTTGTAGTCCGTACCAAACTTGAGGGCTCAGACTTCGCTATTGCTCCGCACGGACCGTAATTGTCAATTTTTGATGACGTTAATCATACCGTCAACACTCCATAGGGCTTTTTTTAGATAGAGCGTCTTCTTCTTACCGTTAAAAGGAAAAAATCTTAACCCTTTAATTCTTATGAGATAAAGCGTAGCATTTAGATTTTGAGATAAAGCGTAGCATTTAGATTTTTTAGATAAAGCGTAACAGTTAGATTGACTCTATTGAATCAGAACTTAACAGAGGTCAACTTGATCTGAGTTAGTGGATTAGTTGAAGAAGGTAGAAGAATCTTAGGAATAATACTGGGTTAAACCCCGTGCAAATGCACGGTTGTTGAATAATTATGATAATAATATAATTATATAAAAATTAATGAATCGATTCATCAGGTATTAAAGTGCATGAAATATAATAAAACAATTAAAACATGTGAGAGAAAATATTTATAGTTATAATGTGCAAATTGATATTTTAGGAAGTTTATTTTAGAATTTATATATATATATATATATATATATATAAATGGAATCATGTGAGAACCCATGGCTGGCTTAGGTGAGAACCATTTAAGGGTGAAAACCCATCTTACACCATCCATTTTTATGTTATGGATGGTTGAGATTAAATCTTGGTGTTATGACTTGTGCAAGTGGGCCTCCTTTTTTTTGTATTGGGACACACAATCTGTCAAAGCCTGTCATTATTGCATGCTTTTTTTTTTATTTCTTGCATTGAAACACGCTAATTTGCATTGGAAAACCAAGAGATTTAACTAGCTAATTTATTCCATTCATAATTTTCTCCTCTTTCTGATATATATATATATATATGAACTATCTCCTCTTTCTCATTGACGCCATTATCACTCTCATCGAGCATATTTCAAGCTTGGTTGGTTCAATCATCCGTTTTTTTTTTTTTTTTTGGTAAAGGTAGTATAAGATTTTTATTTCAATTGATTAGGACAATTAATTTTTGTTTTTTAAGAAAAAAAAAATGCACATTCATGTAATAAATCTGCATATTTTGTTTACAAAATTTGCATATTTGATTTTTAATTACTTATTTTATTGTATTAAAGGAATAATTTTGAGATGTTTCAAAAGATGTTATTATTGTTTCAAAAAGACTTGTCGCTGTTTCAATTAAAAAATGTAATGTTACATTGAATTGTGTTGTCAACGTTACGTTAAAATGTAGTTGAAGTGTACGTTAATGATGTTTCATAAAATATATTAAGTGTTTCAATTTATAATATTGATGTTTCATATATATTATTGCTTGTTTCATATAGTTGGGCTTTATATGAACTAGGTTTACTGTGATTTCTTATACCTTATTGATGTTTCAAAAAACATACCTTATGTTTCATTTTATATTACTTATGTTCCATAAAATATATGTATTGTTTAATATACTAATGATATTGTTTTATACATAAAAATCATTGATGTTTCATATAATATTTCATTCGAATATTATTTATATTGTTCCAGAAATATGAACTATTGTCCCATAAATATTATACATTGTTCATACATAAGAATTAATATGGTGAGACATATCATGTAATTGGAACTATGAGCATATCATGTAATTGGAACACTAGTTCTTATAAATGAAACAATATATAATATTTATGGGACAATAGTTCATATTTCTTGAACAATATAGTTATTATTTGACAATAATGGGCATATCATCCAATTGAAACACTAGTTCATGTCTATGGAACAATAGACCATACGTGTGGTACAATAGTTTAAATTTCTGGAACAACATAATTAAAATTCGAGAATTATGGGCATATCATGTAATTGGAACACTAATTCTTATGTATGGAACAATATATAATATTTATGGGACAATAGTTCATATTTCTGGAACAATGTAAATATTATTTGACAATAATGAGCATATCATCCAATTGGAACACTAGTTCATGGTTATGGAACAATAGACCATATGTGTGGTACATCATTTCAAATTTATGGAACAACATAATTAAAATTCGAGAACTATAGCATATCATATAATTGGAACACTAATTCTTATGTATGAACAATGTATAATATTTATGGGACAATAGTTCATATTTCTGGAACAATATAAATAATATTCGAATGAAATATTATATGAAACATCAATGATTTTTATGTATAAAACAATATCATTAGTATATGAAACAATACATATATTTTATGGAACATAAGTAGTATAAAATGAAACATAAGGTATGTTTTTTGAAACATCAATAAAGTTTTATACATATAGAGCCCAACTATATAAAACAAGCAATAATATATATGAAACATTAATATTATAAATTGAAACACTTAATATATTTTATGAAACATCATTAACGTACACCAACTACATTTTTACATAACGTTGACAACACAATTCAATGTAACATTACATTTTTTAATTGAAACGGCGACAAGTCTTTTTGAAACAATAATAACATCTTTTGAAACATCTAAAAATTATTTCTTTAATACAATAAAATAAGTAATTAAAAATCAAATATGCAAATTTTGTAAACAAAATACGCAGATTTATTACATGAATGTGCATTTTTTTTCTTAAAAAACAAAAATTAATTGTCCTAATCAATTGAAATAAAAATCTTATACTACCTTTATCCCAAAAAAAAAAAACGAAATTAACAAAATGATAAAAGGATGTTTGCCACCATTAATGACATTGTGAATGAGCTTTTCCCAACCAAAAGACCATAAACATTTGACGCAATTGAAGAAGGAAGACCATTACTCAGGATGATTATTGATAATTCTTCTTCGTTTTCGTCCTTCTAAAATCAATATTCTTGAGGTAGGTTAGACATGGTTGCTTTTTTTGATAGGTAGACATGGTTGATTCAATGGCAGAAAGAATTCAGTAATGGAGGAAAGAGAAATTGGAAGATGGGAGAATTTCTAGAAAGAATAGAAAGTGGTGGGTCATAAGATTTTCTCTCTCTTCAATTTCTGGAATGCGTGCAAAATGGGGCTGATTAATTACACTTTCTATGCAAAATGTGTACCGTCAGATCTAATTAAATGGATGACATGAGATTGATTCTCATTTTAACCAGGTTCTCATATAAGCCTTGGTTCTCACATGATCCCTCCCCTATATATATATATATATATATATAAGTCATAATCTAAATGCAATCTTTATTTTTATATAATACGATTTTTTTAGAAAGTAATTTTGGCGGGAATTTTTACAATAATATGTTGCCAAGTGTTCCTTCAGATTCGCTTTTAGTAGTATGTAATTGATTAATTCCTTCATAAGAGTGATGTTCAAAATTTTGGCATATAATAAATTTTAAGTCAATATTCCTTAAATACACTTTTTTTATTATTATTAATAATACTATCTACTCCGTATATGAGTACTATATCAACAAGGAATTTGACCACTTCTATTTAGTGAGCTACCATAAACCACTGACTTTCGTTTGGTACAGCTGTAGTTTATTGATTTTTTAGTTTTTAAATCATATGATATATGTCACATAATAAAGCAAAACTTAGTCAAACATATTAAAATCATGATGATATAGAAATTAACAACAGAAAAGTAAAAATAACGTTTTCTGAGTTGTCTAGTTTTTGATTTCTAAAACATAGTTTTTTTTTTTTAGAAAATTGAAAACAGAAAGCGGTACCAAACAAACTTTTATTTAATTTTTGTATTTATTTTATTTATTTTTTTGAAAGAAAACAAACTTTTAATTAGTGGTTAAAATATTTTTTTTTTAAGGCTAAATTAAAAATATTTAAAATTAATTAAAAAAAATCAATATTCGTAGCAGTAGTCAAATAAAAAGTGAAGATCCAACCAAACTCTCTGACACAAAATTGCCTCCCACAGGTTTCGAACTAGGGTTTCACTTCACTCTTAACCAAACTCTGCTACTCTTATTCCTTTTGCCGGAATTTGATCCCTCCAATTTTCTCTTCGCCGGCAATATTCAAATGTCGCCGGCGACGCCTTTTCAAGTCGCCTCCCTTATTAACCCGCCGTCGTTTCCAAACTCCGTCGTCTGGTCCGACGATAACTTAATTGCCGTCGCTACTGGCGACATTGTCACTATTCTGGTATGCTTTTTTTAAAAATTTTATTTTTGGTGAAATTCTTGAAAATAAAAAAGTTGAATTTGATGAAATTTGGTTTTGCCGTCGCTACTGGCGACATTGTCACTATTCTGATATGCGTTTTTTTTAAAATTTTATTTTTGGTGAAATTTTTGAAAATAAAAAAGTTGAATTTGATGAAATTTGGTTGAACTTATTTTTCAGAATCCGGAACATCCTCAAAGTCCTCGAGGTGTGATCACTCTTACTCCTGGGAAACCTTTTCCAATTGGTGTTATTGATAAAGCAGGTAATCACATTTTCAATTATACTCAATTGCTAATTGTGTAAAACAATCATATGTTTGATTTTATTTATGCTTATAGAATTAATTATTAATATATAAATTTGATGTTAGTGCTGAAATTGCATTAAAGATGATGAACTATATAACTTTTGGCTTTGCTCTGCTTGATTTGTTGAGCTCGAAAACTCCACTATAGCCCAAGTAACTAGCTGAGGTTGAATTATATTATGTATATAGCTTATGTTTTTCTAGTACTTTGAGACCATGTCATAATTGAAAGTTAAAATTTTGATTGATGTAAGATTATGAGTTGGTTATGTTGGTTCATGAAGCCGACCCCACTTATGGGATTAAGGCGTCCAATCAGAAGAAGATATAAGAGTCAAAGTTAATATATGAATAGTGTACAAATTCAAGTGATGCATTTAAGATAAACGGAGTGTCTGATGGTTTGTGTTTTTTGTGGGACTGTGATTTTGAAAAACAATGCAATGTCTTTATCACTCGGTATCATGCTACAAAAAGTTGTGATAAAATTTTGCAGATTTGCTCTCTGGTTGCTTATTACCCACTTGTTTATCACGAGATCGTCAGCCTTGTGTTCGATCACTTTCATGGTCACCTGTTGGATTCACTCGTCACAATGGGTATGAAACTATTTCATTTTAATTGTCTTGTAATGGGTTATGTTTGTATCAGTATCCTTAGTGTTGATAATGTATGGCTTTTTCTATTTTTATTTTTTACTTTTTATTTTAAACTTGGGTTATTGGATGTCATATGTGTTTGTTGGCAATTGTTTTTATCACGTTCCAGATGCTTGCTTGCCGTTTGCTCTGCTGAAGGGCTTGTGAAGGTGTACCGCCAACCGTATTGTGAGTTCCAAGCTGATTGGATAGAGGTATGCTGGTAGTCAATTTGAAAGGGCTGTCCTTGATAAGTTATATAGCTGCAAAAGAGTGACTTTCTTTATTTAAAAAAAAGAATAGATAGAAAGAGATGGGAAAAAAAAAAAAGTCTACCATTTGAGTTCCAAAACTTTATCAGCTGGGTAATTGGGTTAGTAAAATTCATAGAGACAGAACAGCAAGAAGGTCTACCATTCATGGCATTGGGCCAAACCAGCACGAAGCGTGAATTCTCAATTCTGTCACTCCCAAGCACATGTGAAGGCATGGCAACATGGCCCAATGTTCCTGGGAAATGGCATGTCATTACCAAGATAACTTATATCAAATAAAAAATTTCCATTCAATTTTTTTTTTTTTTTTTTATATATATAAATTATAATTAAATAAAATCACAGTCCAGGCTACTAGGGTCTTACATGATTTTAGTCCTGTCAAGTGTCAACCTTGTATTTGAAACTTGCAACAAGGTGATCAACATATTCATAATTCATCCTCATTGCTAAATGAGATGTAGTTGGAGGAAATGGATAGTCTGTGACAGCCCTAAGAGGTCTCCAGATCCTTTCTTTGAATACTTATTGTTTAGGACTCTTAAGATAAGTTGTTTCATGACATTGTTTCCCAGGTAATGGACATCTCAGACATGATGCATGCATATTTTGCTAAGATCAATTATGGGGAGCCCGAAGCTCCCTCATCGGCCATGTTTGATGTGAGTTAGTTTTGCTTTTGTTTAATCAGATTTCCTTCTGTTTTTTGGTAAAACAGTTTCATTTATAATCTTTCCAATGTGTACTTTTTCATCATGCTGACTAGGATTCAGCTGGTCGAACAAGAGTTGAAAATACTACTGCTGCTCATCAAACAAATTTCAGTTTAAGAAGCCACCATAAAAGAAAAAGGGAGTATGTGCCTTTTTCTCTCTGTCTGGTGTAGTGTTGTTCCTTGGCTTTACTTTTCCTCTTCATTTCTGTTCCTAGACTACTTTCATGCATGACCAGTTAAAATGTGAAATTTTCTTTGTGGGATTTAAGTTGTTTAATAATTTACTTTTTGGGACAAATTTCTTCCACATGTGTATTGTCTTTATGATCTTTATTGATTGGATCCTTTACTGAAGCAAGGACTGCAATCATCTAGGAAAGATTGATGTTACAAATGCTGACTCTCTTTGTGACAGTCATGCAGTGAAATCTGTGGCAGAGTCGGTCATTTTTCGAAGTTCAGATTTGGAAGAGAATTCCTCGGTGGAGGTGCACAGCATTTTCATTTGTGATTTTCCTTGCATTATATTATCTTCTTACCAATTGAAACCGCTTACATGCAGATTTTGAATGTATAGGTCTTCAAAATGGATGGTGAACAGAATGTCTGGGTTGTTGGCACGTTGCAGCGTTTAGAAGGTCCAATGGCCCTTGTCCAGTTTCATGAAACTAATACAAGTGGTATTTTTTTTTTCTTTTAATATTTTGTACTTAAAACAGTTAAATGTACTATTTATTTATTTAAGCTGAATGATTTTTATATGTTCTCTTAGAATCTCAATGCTGTATTGCTTTACCTTAGGAGAACCAGAGTGGCTCAGGATGGATAATGAAAGCAATCTTCGCACCAACCAACCCAATGATCCGGGCATACCTACAACTAATGGGAACTGCGGTTTCCCTGAAGTCCGTCCTTTGATTAATGTGGGTCGTCTTTCTGAACAAATATTATTGGCCGAGCATAGTCAAGGTGAAATTTTAAAAGCTGGGCAACCAGTTGAAGCCTGGAGTAGAGATAGGTAATATTAGATGGTGTCCTCTAGAATTATGTCTCTGGTAATGTATACATGTGCTTTTTGCTTTATTTGTTCAACAATAAACAAAATTCCATTCAGAACCCTTGTTATGAGTTCAAATATTCTGGGAGCTTTCTAAACACTGACTGGATGTAAGTGACCATGACCTTGTTAGTGAAGCTATATTTGCCTAGTTGCCTAATGTATTTTTTATGATGTAAATTGATTGGTGAGTAAAAACCATGATTTAATAGTATTATTGGAACTAGGTAATCTGTATTTACTTCCAACTTAATTTTACACGTGTAAGAAGAATGTTTACTACCAGAAACTAACTATGATAACACTATGTTAAAAAACTTCTATAATAGTCGTGAACAATTCAGTTTAATTCCTCTATAAAGTAATTCAACATATATATGTCATTTATCCAGTATTTGTCTTTGATTTTGCTGTGTAAACTATAATTCTGATAAGAGCTTTCAATGTTGTCCCGAGTCACATATACCTCATCTGAAGCAACTCACTTTTGTCAGTAAAACAAATTGCTTATGTTTATTAATATTGCAGGTGGGTTGGAGGAGTTTTTGTGGATTTCTCTAATAAAGGCTTACTGGTCAAATTTAGTGGTAAGTTCATGATTTGTACTCTTCAGGTCAATTTTAAGGACTTACTGGCATTTAATGTTGTATTGGTCATATATCTACTTCTGCTATAACTAGTGAAAGTGTTTATTGTAATACGCTCAGAAGACTAAGTGAGGTATTAACTACTCCGTATTAAGCAGTGACTATATGAGATGATGGACTATTGAAAGTTGTCTAGACTCAAGGGAAAGAATATTTATGGTGAATGTGTGAATCAATGTATCTTAGTAGTGTTATATCCTGAAGGAGGTGTAAAATTACAGCTCATATAAATATTCAGGAGATGTTAATAATATAGTGGATTAGTGGATTGGACAAGGTTATTACTTTTAAAATTCTATGAGATATGTGCATAAGATAGTGTTAAGGAGATGCTGTGGAGGAGGGTGGAATGGACCGCTTTATCTTTGAAAAATTAGACTATGAATTAATCCAACTCCGCTCTTATGTTTTCATAAATGACTTTTTAAGTTTTTTCTACACTTGATCAGGAGATGCTGAGGCTGTGGCATTAAATCCTAGTGACGTTAGGTTAGCACCCATGTGGATTGCAGAAGAAAAATCATGGAAGGTTACTGTTGTCCAATTACATGTGCAGGTTTCATCAGAGGTATTGTATTCCTTCTATCAGTCTCATATTTTCTTTGATTTTAGATGTTAGCATGGAGTCATTATAGTTATATTAGCTTCCATCTTTAGGTGTTTGTTTTGCAGTTAATGATGAACTTGAATATTTTGGCAGGTGGTGCTAAAGGGAAGTGGCTATGGGAAAGTAAACACCTCTTCTGAAAATGTTTCTGTAGCCAAAGATGGAATGACTTCCTCTAAAAGGACTCCAATTGATCATTCTAATTATCGTTTGACTGCTCATCAATATGCTTCACGCTCTTCAATGCTGGCGTCGCTTGTTGTTGCATGGTCTCCGCAGCTGCATTTGTCTGCAACGGATCCCAAGAATATTTGTGATTGCTCCTGTTTATTAGCTGTTGGAACTAAGTCTGGAGGTATTTCAATCTGGAGGATTCATAGATCAGCATACTACTCTGTTGAGCATAGTTATAGTAATGATCCGATAAACATGGATTTTATGGGAGTCATTCAGGCTCATGATGCATGGGTCACTGCCTTGAGCTGGGGCTTTCTTGTCTCTGATTCAAATTCGCAGGTTCTACTGGCTTCTGGTTGTTGTGATGGCAGGTAGGTTCTGTTTGCGCCATGATTAAGCTACTTGTATAGTTGTATATGAGTACATGTAATTAGCAATTTGAATGGCTTTTCAGTGTAAGGATCTGGAGTGCACGTGTCTGTGATATCATAAAGTTGTCCGAAACTGGCCAGTCTCCCTTCTCTCTAATTAATGAGGTACATTTCACTAATTCCACATTTGATGATCACAAATGTAGCTGTATCTTGAGCGTTACGTTGACTAGATTCTTCTCTTTTAATAGGTTACCTCTGGTGATAATGTATTAGTGTCAGTAATTTCTCTGTATGTTCCAGTTCAATCTCCAAGGAAGATTCTGTTAGCTGTCGGAAAAGGATCGGGGTCATTAGAAGTATGGACATGTAATACAAAGGCCAAGAAAACAATTAAAGTTGGATCATGTGGTGCTCATGTCCAAGCTGTAAGTTTATTCCTTAGATTGAATTCACCATTAAGAAATGAAAGAATTTTACTCATGCTTTACAACTTTCAGGTCACAGGTTTAGCTTGGGCTTTTGATGGACACTGTTTATATAGTTGCAGCCAGGTAATGGCTTAATAAAATGCTTATGAATTCATGATTAATTTTTTCTACTCAGGAAGCCTTTTTTAACTCTCTTTTCTTGATTTCATCAAGTTATCCTAATCGTGTTAAGAAGCATATATGCTGTTCTATACTTGTGATGAAATTTGTCGTTGAGTGATTGCCTATGAGGTTATGTGAATTGTGGAAAGAAGAAAAAACTTGTCTGCTCCTAGGCTTCATATGTTTGTTGGATTGCATGGTCTGTATCTATGTTACTCGGACTCTTTCATTTACCTCACGTGTCCGTGTCGACACGACACTTGTCGGATACCGACACCGACACTTCATTTTTAACTAAAATCACAATTTTTTTTCAAGAAAATGGGAGCGAGTCCGATGCTTGGACACCCGTGTCTAATTTGACACTTCTTCGAGTCCAAGTAACATAGGTCTGTATTGTTTGGCTGGTCACTGGTAACTGATATCAAGGTCCATTCTAGAGGACGTGAAGTACCAATATTTCCCATTCATTTGTCATATGCTTGTGGCCGTTGGGGAAGGGGGGGTGGTTGTCATTTTGCACGTTCCGTTTTTAGTGTGTTGACCAAACAATATATGATGAAATTATTTCATTAAATTTCATGCTTTTTGTGAAGTTTTAACTTCCACGGATTTATTACTTATAAGGGATGTTGTTTAACTTGTTGGTCCAAACAACACATCGATGCAAGATGCTACTGAAAGGTAGGAGAACTTAATTCAGAAAATTGTTTGTTGCTTTTAATGTAGGATAATTCGATGCATGGATGGGTGTATCATAAGGGCTCTCTGTCTAAAGTATCTGTTCCACCAAACAATCTTGGAATCAGAAGCTCCTCTGATGTATGGATTTTCAATCTTGATTTATAGACATCAGTATTGAACTTAAATGAGATTTTAAAAACATTTATTCTGTTTTGGGCAGCATCCTTCTGTTTCAGACTCGTGCTATGGGGTGGCAATTTCCCCTGGAAATTTAGCTCTTGCTGTGGTATGAAGATTTCTCTCCCTGTTATTTTACGGCTATATTGTTACACATACATACACAAGTTCACTCTACAAACTACTGATGTTCAATTTCTTAAAATGCTTGTTTGTTGCTCACCTTGCAGTTTAGTTATTAATTTGCTATATTCGTTGCTTAAACCATTGGCATTCACTTATGCAGAGAAAGTTTTTGCTATAGCTGGATGAGAAATTCTGATTCACTTTCATCCCTTTTTTTTAGAATTTTAGCTTAGGCCTTTAGACTATTCAGTCAATCAAGCTACTTCAGGCTAAACCTTTCCGTCAGTCAAGCTAGTTTAAGATGCTCCACTCCATTTTTTGGAGATATGTTGATCCCCCAGGATGCAAATTTTTTATTTTCTTTTCCTTTCCTTCTGTATGTGTAATAGATTAACCCAAGGAAGGGCAATATTGGACCAGATATTATCAATCACTTGCAGTCTTGCATAACTATTTACTTTTACAATTGAAAAATCACTTGTATCTGCTATGCCAACAAAATTTTACAAAGCTTTACCCCGCTTCAATTCTACTTCCTGTCTTGACTATATCTTATTAATAGAGTAGCTGTAAGGCACCTTTTTTTTTTGGTACAGTTAGCATATCTGAAAGATGTGATACATTAATACATATGATTGTAGACTACAATTACTGTGGCTTGTCCTTGTATAATGTGTACATGGTTTAGTAAATTACCATGTACCAGAAAAGGTACATATATAAAGATTAACATTACTTTGTACCTCTCTTCAGGCACGCAGGTTTGATGCTGGACAGTTAGATCATATGTACCAGAAAAGGTACTCCTGATACCTGTTTCAATTTTTCTTTGAGTAACTTGTGATTTATTATGATTGCTCTCTATTCCACTCTCAAAGTCGTGGCAGTGGCTACCACTCGTTGACAGTCCTTACCTGGCATTACAGTAAAGAGGTAGTGAAGTACCTACCCAACACATGTGTGATAGATTCAGGCCAAGCACAACCAGATAACAGAGAAAAGCAATAGAACAGTGAAATAGAGAAGAAAGATTGAGGCTATAATTAATAAAATTACGGTTTACACAATCGATAGTTTTAGGTGTTTAGCCTATCAATCTCTATAGTGACTTGAGATCACAACTCTCTCTCAAGGGTTCACTCCCAAATCCTGCCTCCCTTTTACTTTCTCCCCTCTCTCTATTTATACTTAAACTAAGGACTTTTAACCTAATAAAGTAATAATACTAGACTACCTATATTGCCCCTCCTTAGGTTAATCTATTACATTATGAACATATTATCTCCTTTGTATGATTGCTGCAAATTATTGTATGATGCCACTAGCTTTGTGAAGAACATTATCCTGCAAGATACATAGATTTGCAGGTGATATGTTGAATAGGTACCTTTTTACCATCTTTATTGCTCTTACTTTCCTAGTTTGAGCTTTTTGACATCTTCCTTTAACTTGACCCAACCGTCCATTTTGCCCCTAGGCTTCTTGGGGAAACTCATCCAATCTAGGTATCATGTCGTTGTAAATTCTTATTTAGTACTAAACCCATCTAACTCATCTGGTTTAATGTCTGCATATAACTAGTTTCTAGTAAATTCATTCAAGTGTAATCTTCTGATTCCATGTACTCTTGTGGTAATGTTCTGTATCTGACACCGCTGAAAATAATATAAAGATATAGAAATTAGTTGCTTTGCACTGCAAAGGTAGATATTTCCATGTGTTGGGAACACTTGTGGAATAAAAACCCAAAACTGTAAATGAATGCATGAAAATTTTGTAAAATAGTTTTTGTTCTCTAATATTTGTGGGTTCACATTTTGTGGGGTATGAGAAAGTCAAGAAGAGGCTCTGACTACTAGAAATTGTGTTTGGAAGCTGTCTTGTGACTAAATCTGGTGCTGATTATTTGAAAAGCTTGCATTAATGTATGTGTAGTGTGTGAGTGTATTAGAAGTATATGTCGAGTACTCGAGCATGTGGACAGTAATATTTGTCTTGCTTTTGATATGCAGGACCCAGAGGGCTGGGGTTGAATTCTTCTGGATTGGAGGGCAACAGGTCGATATTCTGTCAACTGCAAATTTAGAGCTTGATGTTGAAGGTATCCCTGGTTTTTCCAAAGAAGAGCTAGGATATTGGGGATCCAAGCTGCTGTGGTCTCTAAAGCAGTATGAGTGTCATACAAAACATCTGGTTGTTTGGGATATTGTAGCTGCTTTGTCGGCTTTCAAGCCGTTTGCAACTAGATTTATTAAGCACATAGTTCTGAGGTGGCTGGAGTTAATATTCGAGGATTATCTGGATCCTTCTATCAACGATACCTTGTTAGAAGTGCCTGAATATATGTTGAACATCAGTTCTCGGCAGTTGTACCTGCTCAACATTTTATGTAGATGTGTTATACCATTAATTGATTTTGAGGCTGTCAAAGTTTGTGCCAAACCAGCTAACTTAGCTGATATATATGGGGAAAAGAAACTGTGGATGGACATAATGATAAGTAGTGAGAAAGAACTCAGAGAGAGGCTCGTGGGTTTGAGTTTATCTACTGTTTATGCGCGTATATCTGATCAGACCTTGAAAGCAGAGACTGAATTGTGGAATCCTGTTGGAATTACTCAAATGGTGAAGTGGGTCACGCAAAATCAAGATCGTGTGAGTCAACAATTAAGTCTTCTTGTATCTGAAATTGAAGGGCTTGGAGCAAGGTAATTTCTCAACATCTTTACTAGCTGCTGAAATTTGTCACTTGAATTATAGTACATAAGTTAAACTATTTAAATCAGTATTTGGCACATAATGCATGCTACACAATGTTTAGAGTGATTTCTGGCAGCTTATGATCCTTTCTGTGGTTGAATTTATTCCTTTTTTTTTCCTCACCCTGCATTGGGTCTGTATATTAAAGTTGTAACTACGTTGTAATCCTTTGCTGTTAGATGACTTCCATGTGGTCGTATGAACTTAAACAGTTAAAACTTTTGAGCTCTTACTGCTGTAGAAATAGAAGACACCAAACCAAAGGGAAGAGGGGTGTGGGGGAAATAAATATCATGTAGTGTGAAACTACTGTATCTTTCTCGGAAATGATAGGTTTTATTGCTTAATGGTCATGTGCAGTTCCTTAAACAAACTCTAGTCGTTTTTCTGCTGATGCTAGCTTTTCCAATAATTGATTGTATATTCTTTGGTCACACTTACTCAGTCACTCCTGCTATACCGGTTTCTGTTGTATACATACTAACCGGGCTAAGTTATTCTAAAACAGGCTGCAAAGCATGTGTGATTACGACTTAGAAGAAGAGCAGTGTAGCTTCTGTTCAGCTACTGTTCCTTTCGAATCTCCAGATTTTGCATCCTGCAAAGGCATAAAATCTAATGATCAGGAATCCACTCAACAGCATAAACTCACTCGTTGTGCAGTCTCTATGAAGGTTTGCCCTCTTACTACTTTATGGTTTTGCACGTGTTGTCGGAGACGTGCTTCAAATTTGCCACCTCTCCAATTATTTACCATGATTAATAATCCCCCTGACATTTTGTCGTTCATTAAACCTATGATAACTAATCTGTTACCTAATCCCTTGTGTCCCTTCTGTGGGATATCTCTACAAAGACCACAGCCAGACTTTCTACTATCTATATCACCTGTATAGCATAACATTATTACTACGTCTCTGTACAATGCCTCATTTGTTGTAATGATAACAGTTAATTTCGCAAGTGGTTCCTGCTATTCTGGTAGCGATGTCTGTCTGTATGTTTTTACGACGAATAAGATTAGGCTGAGTTAGCTGAAAATAGGTCTCCATCTTGTGAGACTGAAATATCAAGTGTAATATTGTAATGTTGGTTCAGAACAGGATATCCCATTAGTGTAAATTATAAAATATCAATAGTTTTTTACCAATGAATTTGTTATGCTACATTTCAATTTCAATGTACATTTTTCTTTTTTTCTTCATATTTTCTTGAATTGGCTGATAAATTGGTTAATTTGGGTTTAGTTTGGATTTTCTCAAATCAACTTCTGAAATTTAATAACAAAATTTCAGTTATACCTCCCTAGTGTTATCTTTTTTCGTGATAATTATGCATACCTTTTTCTCTCTGTTTACTCTTTTTTCACAAGAGAGCAAGTCACGGATATGAACCATCAATCTGATATAGCCGCTTAATATCTAGTAACTTCCATGTACCCAAAAAAAAGTACTTGTAACTTTTAGTTGGAGTTTTCTTGCATTAATTTATGTAGTACTTTAAGAGGCGTGTTGTTGCAGTGTTTGTCCCACACTCTCAAGTTATATTCTACGGAGTAAAGTTTTGGTTGAGTGCAATTGGTGGGGAAAAATCGATGAGACATATAGTAATTTTTGTGAGAGTAAAATTGTTACAGGAGTATAAAAATATGCATGCAAGGATTGCTAGCTCGTGAAAACGCTTATGAACATGAATTGCATGTCTTGAGTTATGAATGTTTATGTTGTTTATTCTTAGTGTGGTGATTATGAAAGAAAACAAGTCTAGGGATGAGGTTGTACTGAGATGTCTCTTGTTAAATTATGTGTATATTCATTGTTATTATCACTATTTATAATTGGCTATTATGCTGTTATCTTCTAGGTGCATCCACAGTATAATATGAGCTATTCAATAAATATGAACACAAAATTAATTTTTTTTTTTTAAGAAAAATTAATTTAATATAACCATGTGGAAAACGTGAGAGTAAATTATTACTTCAAAATCAGAGTTAATATACATCCATCATAATATTTAACTCCAATTATTTATGATGTGACTAAATTAAAAATATAATATATCTTCTCGGAAATCCACGTGCCTTAAAAAAGCCAAACAAAAGTCTATCGCCCTTTTGTTTGTGTATGAATCAATAAGACAACATACTGTAGGCAGCTATCAATAGTTTAATTATTAAGAGTACTGTTAAAAGTAGTAACCTTGCGTCTTATATAATGAATGATTAGCGTAAAGATACTCATAAACTGCGTGATTAGCGTAATTGACAACCAATTTTATTAATTATTAAGAGTACTCCTTTTTTTTTTGAATAGATTAAGAGTACTCCTTAATATCTAATTCACCTTAATTTCATTAATAAAAATTAATGGAAAAAAACATTGGTATATATATTGGAGGCATGATCTGATCTTGGAAATGTACTCCATATGATGTAAATTGTCTTTGTTTTATTATGGTGCTCTATTAATATGATGGCCAGTGTTGAAAATAAATAGTACTCCATAGTTATAAGTGTCCACAATTACTTGAGGTTTGTTCAATTTACTTGACTTTAATTTTTAAAAACTTATTTTATCTCGATTTACAGAAATTATTTTGCTTAGTTAAGATGACTGGTCCTCAAATAGTGAATTTTTGCCCATGTCAATGCTGGTCATCAAATATTTAATTCATATCTCTCTCCTATCTCATTTATGGCCAATTCTCATACCCACTATGCTCATATACTCTCATTGATTACCCACTACTTAACCTGGTCATAATTATTTTCTTGATTATACTTGTACTAAATAACTACAAAAATATATAAAAATAAATATTATCAGCCAATTATAGCAGGACAAGTGGCGGACTCTAAGGGTCTGTTCTCATTGACTGAACTCAGCTGAACTGAAATGAATATTTTATAAGAGAAGGAAATTAGGGCTGAACTGAACTGAACTGAAATGAATATTTTACAAGAGAAGGGAATTAGGAGATGAACTGAACTGAATTTCAACATAAGAGAACAGACCCTAATTCTTTGCTCACCTTTTACCAAAGGTTATGGCATTTCTCTCTCCAAAATTGATGCAATTTTATTTTTAATATTATTTTATCTTTCTCTCAAAAAAAAAATTTATTTTATCTTCTCTCTCCTCCTACACTCTATAAAAGTGCAACCGATGGTATAATCGAAGGACTACATATAAGATGCTAAAAATAAAAAGAATTGACGATAAATAAATATTTATTACACTGATTACTCGTAAATTATCAATATATTTCCAACTTAATGTTAAAATAGGAAGTATATTAAATATTTAGGGGTGCATTGTGCATATAACATTACCCTAATTATAAAGCTAAACTTGTAGGGAGGTCATGAGACAACGACACTTGACATTCCAACTTTTCGTCAAGTGTCGTGTCACGTTGGATATACTTAGATAGACTTCATAAGATTAATTAGTTTAGATTTTTATTTTCTTTCAAATTTGGATAGAATTTTGGAATAAAATGGTTAGTACAGTTGAGAGTTTTATTTTCGATAAAATACCAATATCTCATAGGTATAAATTAAACTATAATTTTATTCAAAAAAAATATATTAGATTATAACTCTAAAATATTTCATATGTATAAATTGAATTATAATTTTATTCGAAAAAAATTAGATTATAACTCTTAAAAAAATACCAATATTATTATTAATCATTTATATGTCTACTGCATAGTTTAAATCGTTACAAAAGCACATCCATTTCTAACTAATTTTGTATTATAGATATATTTTGAAATTTGACTTATAGATTAAAAATTTATCTCAAAATTTAATAAACAACTCGGCATCGCACGGAACACAAAACTTGTATATATATAAAAGGGAGTTTTTTCTCGAGTTTTAGAAAGCCACATAAGATCTAATTTTCTTAGTGTGCCATGTAAGATTATAAATTTAAGTAGTAGCTAATTAAATAAGAGATTATTAAAATATTTTATAATTAAATAATTCAAATTTCACGTAAGCAAAATTGGCGAATGAGATTTTAAAATTTAAATTATAATTGTATTATTCAAATGCCAGTAAGCAAAATTGGCAAATGTCATTTTTAAATTTAAATTAATTAAATATAAAATATTATCTTTTGATATTAGGAATTTAAACTAAATATATAACCAATTTTAGCACATTAATTCAAACAGACTGTGCATTGCACGGGCTTCATCTACTATTATGATTATTATAAAGCTACATAGTGTATAGTAGAATAATTGCCCACCCGATACGCACTACATTTATGCAAAATACGTATTTATTCCGTATACAAAATCAAATAAAGATGAAGAAGTCTAATCTAATTATCAGCCAATACCTAAATTAATAAAATGCAATGTTATAATTCTCATAAATTAATACCCCGTACTATATGATGTAAATGTTCTTTCAAAAAAAAAATGATGTAAATGTAGTACGGAGTACGTAATTTCCATCAAATCGTTATTCAAAATCAATGTACCGAATAAATAAGTAGGAATATAATAATACAATTGTGGAGAGCATGAAACTAGCCACCTCAATCTTTGTCAAATATGGCGTATGTGTCTCAACAAACCAAAATTCAGTTAACGCATGAAATTAAATTAGTACATAGTATTTGACTTCACAAGAGGAATTGGTAAAAGTATAAAATTAAATAAACCCAAATGATACTTATTTATTGTTTTTTTTTTTTCTTAGTAATTTAAAATTACGACCTTAAAAATTATTACTCCATTATGCGATTCAAATTATTTAATCTAACCTAAATCACATCAATACAAAGCTTAACCACTATGAAAATTAGTATGATAAAGTTAAAATAAAATTAGTATAATAATATATATAATGAAAATTAGTATAATAATGTATACGAAAATTAGTATGATGATTACAGGTATGATTTTTATAGAGTTAACTTACAATAAAGTAATGTAATCTTATCAAAGTATTTCTCATAATCTAAATTTTTCCAATTCAATTAAACTATCGGTCACATCGAAAACTAAGGAAGGAAAAAAAAAACGTTGTTGTCCATAAAATAAAAATTTAATCTTTTTAGCATTATTTGTGTAACAATATGGCATATTTTTCCCTGACATAACATAAAATGGCAGCTTAATTAGAGCCTTAGATTTAGTCTGAGAAGTGAAGAGCATCGCATCTAATGCACTCCACTTTGTCAATTGGCTTCATATATCTTCATGCATTATGATTCATGACTGCGTAACCCATTAAATTCTAGACGTTGAAGGCTTTTGTTATGTTGGACTAACCAACTTCTTTCGTTCCAACATGAGACTTCATTTTTCTTTTTTGGGTGATGAGAATGAATGTAAGACTACGAAAGAATAATAGAAACTAATTTATAAGCTCGTGCGAAATACGAGTTGTAGTCTTGCTAATAGATTATTTTTGTGTGTTGGCTTAGATTATGCGAGTGTGTGTATTTTCTTCGATGACATAATTGTAGTGTAGTAATACGGAGTAATATATAGATTATACACTTTGTCAGGAGTCATTAATCATTATTCATTTGATGGTGACATGTCGCTACATCATTTTCATATATACGTAGCTCGTACCTATTGGAAAGATATACATTGTTCCTACTTCTTGCTTATGAAATTACTTTTTATTGTATTAATTAAATAATACATAGTATATCACAAAAATACTCTATGTTTAGCTTACGCAAAATTATATCATGCTTTACATATTTATGTGATTAATGCGAATCACGAACATAATACTTAAATTGATGATCTATATTCTATATGAGTATTATGTTTGCTTATTCCCAAATAAGTGAGATGATGGACGTACTATTGAACAAGTAAATTATATAACGGTAGAAAATAATACATTGCCTTTTATTTGCCTAATAACTTTTAAACACTTCAAAATTATGCAAGATACAAATATACAATCATTAAGGTCCATATCTATCCGTTTTATATCTCCTAACAGAAAATACATTTAATAAATATAATCAATTAGTCCAATACGTTAGTAAAAATCAAAAGTAAATGTCGTAAACATAATTTAATCTCGGGAGTTGATACTATCCAAAACTTTAACTAACTAGGATGGGCTTAAAATTAAATGATAGAATAGAATCCGACATTAGAAACCCTACGCAAACGCACACAAAATTCGTCGTACAAGGACAAGATAAACTCGAAGAAGAGAAACTCTTGACAACGTAACTCCTTTTAATTTGTTTGCACAAACGCAACGTTACAAACAAAAGTTAAATGACTGAATTATTCTAGCATTTGATGCCCTTCTCAAGAAATATTAATTTTGCAGTCGAAAACGACAACTCTTACCAACTTACCTTAAATTTAATATATGAAAATCAGTTTAAAATAAAAATAATGATGAATACCAGAAAATAATAAAATGATAAAGAACCCACTTTAATTTTATACTCTTATGATTGTATAATTTTATTTTTTTATATTTAACCCCATAATAAAATAAAAAGCAGGGGAATTTGGGACCTCCATTAACATGTGGCATGAAATATGTTTAGTGTCAAGCAATGCTACTTTATCATCCGTCATTGTCCAATCTTCACTTGCCACGCATGCAATATAATTTCCCTCATGCAACTATATTGGATTTTATGGATTGTCATTAACATCATGCTCTTTATAATTTGTGTATATTTGTCACTTTTCTTATTGGATTAATTAATTAGTTAACGTGCTATGTAATTAATACTTGTATGTGAGATTTGACCTAGTTGATTTTGGCTGATTTGACCTAGTTGATTTTGGCCATGGTCCTATAATTAAATTACAAGTAATCCGTATTAGATTTTAAGGATTTTAATCTATTTTTTTACTGACTCTTAGTCATTCATATGAAAAAGAAACTAACAAATACCTATAGAATATGATTGTTGTTTTAGTAATCAAAGTGTATAATTTGTGAATTCAAAGATCCATACATGGGTTGGTAGAAGCCCGACCCTATGACTTAGCTACAAAGACCAATCATTTTCTTACACATTGTGTTCAATTTACTTGGGTTTTTTTTATTATTTATTTTTTTAATTTTATTTATTTGAATTAATCTATCTAAACCTATTTTTACTTTATTCAGAAATTTAATACTTGTATAATTTGTAAGAGCTTATTATTTTAATTGAAATTTAAATTGGATAAGAACTTATATGAACTTTTATTGTTAATTTTGTCAATTTGAAATTATCTAATCTGAACTAGCTAGGTGAACGAAAAAAGACCTTAATGAGTCCTTAATAAGAATAAAAATGTTTAAAATAGTTTAAACATCTACGAGTACCTTTGTGCATTAATTATTTAAATTTGTGTAAAAAAATTGTGTATTCTATTCACCTGATTACACTTATTACTTATATTAACTTATTAGAATATATTTGAACTTATGCTTTATTAAAGCTTATTTTAGTTGTAATTTGAAGTTTTGGTAACCTTTTGTTAGAACTTATACGAAATTATTTGAATTTATTGAACTCGAAATAAGTTCAAATAAGGTAGACAAAGAACAGGCCCGTATATATGATTTGCTAAGTGGCAACACCTGAAACCAAATATTGTTCTTACCAAGCCTTTATATATATCTAAAAATTTTATACACTTTTTCGAATTATGTGCCTATTACATTGGTCTTAGGTAAAGTATTGTTCAAATTTTCACTAGGTCACAATTTCACCATTTATTAATTTTCATAATGAAATAAATTAAATATGGATTTCACATCTAAATATTAATTACATAAAAAAATTTGGATGATGATACTCAAAACACATTCAACAAATCCTTATCTTAAATGCTTAGAATGAGAAAGCAAATTATTACCCTATTTGTGGAAAATTTGACTTTAAATACATGATCATATAAGATACGCATCCAAAAATTGTACATTATTTAATGCAATAAATAAATTAGATTCGTATCTCGCTTGATATTGTTAATATATTTGTATAGTAATTATTGAGATAGCTATCTTATCCTTTATCCAAATATCACAAAGGATAGGTTAATTTTAATGGATTGTACTATTCTATTCTATAAAGTTTATCCTTTTCATTTAAAGTTTATCCTTTTTAATGTATCTAAAAAATTATGATCAATAAGAAAAATGGTTTAATTAAATTATGTGACTAAATTATATTTTAAAAATTAAAATATATTAATTAGGTAAAGTCAAACCTAAGAAGCATCATGTGATATTGCCAAACCAATGCCTGAAATAAAGTCTCACGAAATTAAAAGCTTAATCTTTGAACCTTACAACACCAAAGTCTCACTAATTATTAAAATTATAAATGCTCAACCAATATTGTCAGCTAATCCCTCCCAAAAGTCAAATTAAAAGATACATCTCCTCAAATATTTAATTTATCAACCACAATATGATCCGGTCTAAGATAATACTAATAATTTGAGTAATAATTTTTTTTAAAGAGATAATACTAATAATTTAATATACTAATAAAAAGATATTATGTAATATTGATAAAAGTATTAATTAACATAATTTTTTATGAATAAATTTATTAAATAAATATATTTTTAATTATAATATTTTTATCTGTATGGTCAAAAGTCCAAAAATAGCAATATTTAAAAAACGAATGAAATAACATAAGAAATAGATCTTATAAAATTTAGATTCTAAATTTAGTCCATATTACAACTCCATAATCAAACCAACATGTATACAGAGTAACTTTCATCATACATACTGAAATTAGTATAAAACTTGACTAATTAGGGAATTAAAAAAAAAAGTTTTTTTTTTTTAAGTTTTAACAAAAATAATTAACCTAACCATTTCAATATCAACTCAATTAATAATAAGTTAAATACAAAAGCAAAAATAAAAAATAGATTCTTCAAAGAAGCTACACGCCTACACGCACACTGCTTTATTTTATTTTCTCTCTCACCCTTTAAACTCTTGCAGACAAAAGAATCACTGCATCATTAAAAAGCCACTCTTTAAAAAAAAAAATTAAAATAAAAGTCGTGTTTTGTTCTTCTGTAACACCTTTTTTTTTTTTTCTTTTATTTTATAAATAATTTTCAGTAATTTCCTCCGCCATTAAAGAAGAGCTTAATAAGAAGACCTTTCTCTGTTCATCGATCAAATCAAATCAATGGACGTCACCTCTCTTTAATTTTCATAGGTAATTTTGCCTTCCACTCTATTTTTTTTTCATGTAATTTTGGTTTTGATTATTAATTTGTTTTTTGATCGGCGATTGTCCAGAAAATTGAAGGAGTTGTTGCTGTTCATCTTTACTGGAAATCAAATTTTGTAGTATCGAGAAAGTGTGAAATTTTGTTGTTGCGATCATGGCGGTGGCGGAAAACAGTGTCGCATCGGGTGGAAACCATTGCGAAACGACTGATCTCGACCGATCAAACGGCAATCACATCAACAACAACGAGAAGAGTGAGAAATGCAGTTTGAAGTCGCAGTCTTTGCCCAAAAACGACGTCGTTGTTGTTGGTGAAGCGAAAGAGGATGATTGTAACAGTAACAATAATAATAATAATCTGGAAAATAATCATTCTGGCTTGACAAATTCTGGAAGTAGCGAGAATAGCGGTGTTACTGATGATGATGATTTTGATGATGATCATCAAAGCAACATCAAATTTGATGATAATAATAATAAAAATGAAAATGGAAAGAATTTTGATGCGAAAAATGAAGAAGGGTTTAAGAAGGAAATTAGGGATTTACAGGAGATGTTATCGAAGCTAAACCCTATGGCTAAGGAATTTGTGCCTGTAAATTATGTGAATAATAATAATAATAATATGTTTAGTAATAACAATGGCAATTTTGGTTATGTTAATAATTTTCTAATTGCGCCGCCGAGTCCGGTTGCCGGCAATGTCAATGGATTCTCTGGTAGAAGGGTAATTTTATTTATCTGATTGATTGCCATTTTTGTGTATTTATTTGGTAGGGTTTATTGATTTTTGTTTGTGTGTGTTTTTGTGGATGAACAGAGGAGAAATGGGTATGGTCAAGGGAAAAGGAGGATGAATACCCGTACTAGTATGGCTCAAAGGGAAGATGTAATCCGGCGAACCGTGTATGTTTCGGACATTGATCAGCAGGTACAGGATTTTTGCAATTATTGTTAAGATTATTGAATTTTGTTGTTGATTTAGGTTTGTTCTGTGTGTTATATTTTGATGAAGTTTGTGTCTTTTGTTATTTATCTATTGAATTATCGAACAAAGCTATCAGAATTTTATCTTGGTAAGATTTGGGGTGAATTGCTTGTGAAATTTCTTGTTTTGGGTATGAGTTTGTGTTGTGACATTTGTGTAATGGTGGGTATCAGGTCACTGAAGAGCAACTTGCAGCGCTTTTTATCAATTGTGGACCGGTAATTGGGCTGTTTTTAGCTGTATGTTGTTTTGGTTGGATGTATTTAAGTGTAAACATTGAATTGCTTTCTTTTGTTGGGGTGGTTTAGGTTGTTGATTGTCGTATTTGTGGTGATCCGAATTCTGTACTTCGCTTTGCTTTCGTGGAATTTATGGATGAAGGTAACGGCTTTAACATTATTTTTGCTGATAAGTTGGGGATCATGCTTGGTTATGTTTGTCATGTTGCGATTTGTTTTGGCTTTGCTATTTTGGCAGAGGGTGCTAATGCTGCTTTAAGCCTGTCGGGTACAGTGCTTGGGTTCTATCCTGTCAGGATGCTGCCTTCTAAGACTGCCATTGCTCCTGTTAATCCTACTTTCTTGCCCAAGGTTGGTTCTGCACTGCACTTACTGCAATCTGTAATCTATCCCTTGCAAGCAAGTAAATTTTACTGCTCGAAACAAGCTTCAACATAATGATCATTATGGACTTTATGTTTAAACACTATTAATGTCAGTGAGGTAATTAATGGCTTTTGTCTGCAGTCTGAAGGTGAGAGAGAAATGTGTGCACGAACTGTTTATTGTACCAACATTGATAAGAAGGTATTATTTAGTCAACCATCCATCACTTGTGTGTATGTTCATCCTGTCATTTGATTGGCCTCTAGTTCTCATTGCTAAGTTCATGTGCTTTTTGATATTCATTGCAGGTTACACAATCTGAAGTCAAACTGTTCTTTGAATCATTTTGTGGAGAGGTTTGTAGCTCACCATATCTCAACATTGACTAATTGGGCCCTGTCAATTTTAAAATTTATGTGTAAAGATTCTTACTTTCTAGGTACAACGCCTGAGGCTGCTTGGAGACTATCATCACTCAACTCGCATTGCTTTTGTGGAGTTTGCTATGGTAATTTCTGAACCTCTCTTGTTGCCCTTTTCTTTCTACTGTTTTATGGTTGAAGTTCTCATGCTTTTGATGTCAAATTGGAAACTATATTTCTTTCTTTGGGTTTTCAACATATTCTTTTGACTTGAATGTTGTAGTCTAGTCAACTCTTTGAATCAAAAACAGTGGATTGGAGACTTGCTAGGCTCCTATACCGTGTGTAGTTCAAATTTGGCGCTTTTTGCCCTTTTCCCTTACCTTGCACGTGTTCTAATGTTTTAGTCATTCCGGTGCCTTCTTTGGATATGCATTAACTGTTACTCTCCGACTGTTTTTATTTATAATACTGTATTTAATACTAGGGTATATATATTTGGTTCTCGTGTGGTATTGACTGTTTTTTTTAAACAAGCATTATACTTTTATAATACTCTAAAATTGAGTGCTTATTTTATCTTTGGATTTTGAGATATGGCATTCACCCTTGCTGTCGTATGGTACAGAAACAATATTTTTATTATAAAATTAATCTTATTGCTAGGCATAATGTTAACTATTCTACCATCTTGGGGATCTCCTTCCTTACTTCTTTAGTCTTGTAGAGCACTTAAAGGATATGGAGTTTGGGACTTTGGGGATTGGCTTAGTGGAACACAATCATCAGCCCATGAAGGTTTTTTTGATATAAGTTGCGCTGAATATTTATTATTGGGAGTGACTAGGATAGAAGCACAATCCGTTATTCGTATACTTCAATTTTAGGATTTTTTGTAAGAAACTACCTAATAAATCCTAGATTTTGTGAGCAACTACGTAGTAAAAAAAAATGATGTGAAAAACTGCCTAATAAAAGGATAAAATATTGTAAATTACTACCTCTTGTCGGATTTCTATCGTTAACCTATTTTTTCTCACGTTGACCCACCTCAAAACACCCCTAAAACCACAATCTCGTAGCCCAAACCTACCCCCAACAACTCGGAAGCCAACCACCCCAAAATAGCCTTACCGCCTTACCACCTTGAAAACCAACACTCGTGGTGGTTTTAAGGATGTTTTGAGGTGGTCAACGCCACAAAATTATGTCTTGAAAATCCGGTCAAAGGTAGTATTTTACCTTTTATTAGGTAGTTTCTTAATTAAATGTGTTTTATTAGGTAGTTTTTGACAAAAAAGTCCTAAATCTTATTATGAAGTTCCTATATTGGCATATTCATTTTTAGAGTCTATTTCAGCCAGTATTCTTTCCAAGGATCATGAAAGATTAAATAAATAGGTGGGTTAGATTTATTTTTGTATTCTGCTTGTCACGGGAAATTACATGCTATAGAAACACACATCAACTTGTTTTAGGGGTTAGAGAATTTTGTAGGCATGACAAATCAATTATGTTTTGAGAACCTGTTGCATAAAGACCGAAATAACTATGGGATCTTGTCATCTATGGAGGGGCTGTAGTTCTGTACACCTCTATCTCTTATGTTCATTAGATGTTATCAGTATGGTTTATAAGTAGTTTGAAATAATATTATTTTTACATAAGTAAACGTAGAGGTTTGGACGTTTGGTACCATGAAAGTTTTATTGCCTATTTTGTGGAATATACTCTGATTCATGACTGTAGAACGCATGTAAAATATTCAAAATATATAGAATGATGTTCTAGAAGACCATGAAAGTGCTAGCTTTTGTCTTCCATCTTGCTTGCTGTGTGAGATGTTCAGTTTTTGATATATTAATGTACTTCTCTCCCATAAACCATAGTGACTTTATTTTTACATTTCCTTTTGAATTTTTAAACTGCAAATCTAGGGTCACCATTTCATTGAATTGATGTTAAATTTTACAACTGGAATTCGAGTGAGTCAGGAACAAATTTATGTTGCTAGATATATTCTAATAGTCAAATTAGGACTAGCAGAAAGAGTGAGGAGTCATATAAAAAGAGAGTTACTTTGCTTTGGGATTGTGGTCATATTTGCCAATTATGTTTCTTAGGTTTCATGAATCTGGAAATGGCTTTGGGTAATTTTTTTGAAATTGGTCCAAAAGTGTGAATTATGGCCTTCAGTTTTGATAATATTAGACTTTTTTGGGCCTGAAAAAAAGAGAGGTTTGGGTACTTTCTATGGATCCCACGACATCCTGAGAGGCCATTTGGGTGGCTGGAACCGATCATTTTTCCTTTAAATAGGCAATCTAGCCCCTTACACCTCTTTGGCTACCACAAGAGGTTATGTGACTAACTTAGGGCCATATATGGTTCCAAAGAACATTGTATGACCCTGGGATACGTCTCCTACCATCCCTTAAGAATTCAACACCGGATCTCAAAATCTCCTAAAAATGCTCCGATTTTGTGTATTCTTTGGAAACATTATTTTACCGGGCAAGACGCAAGATTATGCAACAAGGTGCTTCTTCTGAGGACCCTGGGAGGCTTACTTGGTGCCCATAACCATCTCATTCATGTCTTGGCCTAACCGTTGTTATCATGTCTTAGAATGCCTTGCCTTGGCCTTGACTCCTTGAGTTTTCCTTGTTGCCTTGCGCTGTTTTTATTGCTTTTAATTTTCTTGTGGTATTGTGATTGAAAGGGTTAAATTATTTATAAATCATTAATCTAAGACTATGACAAATTTTTTTCTGCTAGATAGCTGTTCTGCTTGTGTTGTAGTCTCTTCATTTGCTAGGGCTTTGGCTGCAGAATCATGATGCCTTGGTGGAATCTAGGATCCAGTGGCTAATGGGTGAGAATGGAGGGTATTAGTTAAACATGGAATTGATGAAGACATAAGTAATGTCCAAGTCCTTGGTTACAAAGCTGCAGGGCGCAGGCATTTTATTTAATTCGTGTCATGAAAACTCATATTTAGTTACTACTATTTTTTTGCATATAGTTTGATAGAGTTACAAACCTTACTGCAACATTTTAGTTGACCTTTTGCACTTTTGAAAGTTTTATGTCTATCAATCTGCAGTTTGTTTTGAAGTTTGTGCGACTGTTCTTTGAATGGGCATATGTTATCAGGCTGTCAAAGGGGGGAAGGGGGTTGTTTCCATAGTAGCTGAAGCTTGATATTCAACTGTCATATGTTTTGCCTTAAGTAGGCTGGGTGCTTTTTTTATTTTATTTTATTTTTTTATTTTATTTTATATTATGCTTGCTGGTTATTGGAAATTCCATTTAGTTGATGGCAGTTGGTAGATGAATGTTAGCGGGCTACATTTTTTGTGCTTTGAGACATATGCATGCAAAATTCTGTTTTTTTTTTTTTTTTTTTTTTTTTTTTTCTCTTTTTCTTTATGAGAGTATTATGGTACCAAATTAAAGTGAACCCTAGATTATCTATCCCTGCCTCACTCTAGAATTTGTAATTGATATTATCCACTTCTTTTACTTCAAAGTCATAAATTGTTATATGGTCTGTCATTATTTGAGGTTCTGTGAACTTTTTTTTTTTTTTTTTTTTTTTTTTGTCATTAGAATTGACATGTCTCTTGTGGTGCTTACAGGCTGAAAGTGCAATTTCGGCTCTCAACTGCAGTGGTGCAGTGCTGGGATCACTGCCTATCAGGTTGGTACTCTTGCAGCACTCATGTCCTTTTGCTCTATAAATAATCCTATTTCAGGGGCAAATCATAACAATACACTCTTTACATATACAGGGTGAGCCCGTCAAAGACTCCTGTTCGCCCTCGTCCTCCTCGCTCTCCATTGCACTGAATGGTCATTGGTTTCTCCAAGACAAGTCACTGCTCATCTTTATCTCCACATATATATACATAAATATATATAGATACACAGAATAGTATGAAGGTACTCGTGGCGTCGTTAGTTTTGTCCTTTCGTATCTTGGGCCCAGTATCCTGCTTTTACTTATAGGGAGGTATTTTATGTTCTTTTCAAGGCTTTGTTCAATTTGAACATGTAGTGAGTTTGGAGGCAAGTTCCGAGGCTCTTCTTTCCTGAGTTAATTTATGTTGCACTGCACAGTATGACTGAAAACTATGCTGGAGATTTGTCTGCTTAAGACTATCTTTGCAGATGCTCTCTGACTTTCTTTCTTAAGCCCACAACAAATTTATGGGTTCATTTCTTTGGTTTTTTAAGATGGTCCGACTTGTTCAGCTCTTCTTATTTTGAATGTTGTCTGAGTATGGTCTACGTTTGTGGGCACACTATTTTTTATTCACTGCCCATATATATGCTGCTGCTTGTCTATAGGTTAAGCACGGATCGGATATTCAATCCGAAATGGGTTTCAGATATCTGAAATTTGAAATATCTTTAAATATCCTATATCTTAAAATTTTGGAATGACACATGAAGTATTCGATATCCAAAATACTATATAGAGTAATACGGAGTGTTGCCTTTTTTTTTGTTGGGGGGGGGGGATATTTGAAAATCCAATCTGTCATGTATCAAATTTTCAGGTCGAATATCCAATCTGAAATTAATATCGATTGGATGTCACAAATTATGAAATTAGATGTGGATCTGATGTTTGAATTTAAGATGGTTTAGCTTAGCTAAGTTTGTTTCTCACAAATTTTGTGGACTTGTTTGAGCTTATGGACATGTTCTTAACAAAAACGCTGGACATTGTTTTGGGCTCAGTTATAAGAGAGAATCTTTTACTTAACTGGGTTGGTTCCAATTTTTGTCTAAGACTACTACATAGGTTTTTAGAGTCCAAGACTACTACGTAGATTATGGATTAGATGTCTGATACCCGAAATTGACTAAGATTATTTTTCCGGGTGTAGCTTCGGAGCCTAGTTGGGTGTCTGGCCTGGACGTCGGTCGGGATTCACTTGCACAATGACGGTGGTTATGCCCTCGGAGGCGGCTTCAAGAAACCCCCCTCGCTCCTCGCTTAGCCTTAGCTCGTCGCTTTAAAATAACTTCAGCGGGAGTAATCAAAGCTCCTCGCTCAGCCTCAGCTGTCACTTTGAAATAACTTCAGCGGGAGTAATTAAAGCTCCTCGCTCAGCCTCAGCCCGTCGCTTTGAAATAACTTTAGCGGGAGTAATCAAAGTCTCATCATGATGGTTCAGCATGATAAAGATCACTAGCAAACTCTCTAAGCCTCAAATCAGTCGAGTGCAAATATGAGACTCGGAGGGGCTAGTTGTATGAGGAAGAATTCGGTCATCAAATCCAGTCAAATAGTGACTTGGCAGGAGTTATTTACTTGGAAGAGCTGGCACAAGTTTCTCGTACCACCTTGTGAGGGGTTAGTTGTATGGGATAGCTCCGGTATGCTCCTAACCTCCGGGTAGAAGAATGTTTCAAACACCCTCAAACCACCTCTTGAGGGGCTAGTTGTATAGGGTAGCTCCCGTTAAGCTGCCCCGTGCTCCCAGCACCACTTGAGAGGTTCACATTCATGCCAGCCCGGTCCAAGGCCAAGGAAAATCCTAGGGGCTTAACTTCATGACTGACCCCAGAAGGCCCATCTCAGAGTCAGGGATAATCTCTCAGGGCTCAGCAGGCTTCAACCTGCAACATCAAGAATAGAACAACTATAAATCTAATATATATATATAAAGGGGAGTTTTTTCCCGAGTTTTTAGAGAGCCGCGTAGGATCTAATTTTCTCAGCGCGTCATGTAGGATTATAAATCTTAGTAATAGCCAATTAAATAAGAGATTATTAATTTATTTTAGAATTGAATAATGTAAATGCCATGTAAGCAAAATTGGCGAATGAGATTTTTAAGTTTAAATTAATTAAATACTATATATTATCTTTTAATACTAGGAATTTTATCTAAATATATAACAAATTTTAGGTTCATAAATACAAAAAAAAACATTATTTTAAAAAAAAATCAAACAAACCGTGCATCGCACGGGGTTCATCTAGTAGAAACCCAAAGACAACGAAAAGGAGGTTAAACATATACAATTAATCACTTATCCATTATTATCCACTGAATACCATACTAACTTTACTATCGAAGGGGGCCGAGGGCATAACCACCGTTATTGTGCAGGTGTATCCCGACCGACGTCTAGACACCTAGCTAGGCTCCAAAGCTACACCCGGAACAATTATAATCCAAATTCATATTTTCAAAAAAGAAAAAAAAAGTACTAGGGAGTATAATACTTCTTCTAAAGTAAGAATTTTATGCTATTCACAAACTAGTTGACTAATATTGTCAACTCTCATATTTATACGGTTGGAGAGTAGTTGTATGACTTGTATTGTTGTATCCCTATTTTATAAACAACTTATTAATTAAATAGTTTTCTCATTTTTGCATCCCCAGCAAATTTCTTATGTCTATAATTATATGACTTCCACAATCTCTAATGTATTCCCTATTTTGGCCATTGATATCTATATGCTTGTAAGTAGAGCTGTTAAAAGTTAACCCGACCCGAAATAACGACTAAAACCCGATTATTAACCGACCATATGAACCCAAAAAAATAGTGACCCAAACCCGACCTGATTCGACTTGAAACCAACCCTAGACTCGAGTTGACCCGAGTATGTGAGACCCGAACATGAACTGACCTGAAGATGAGCTAACCCGAAAGTAACCCGTAAATTATTAACATGAACCGAACCCGACTTGAACCGAAATTGACCCAAACCCGTTTTAACCCGTCAAAACCCGAATTTAACCCGACTTGTTACTAACCTGACCTGAATTCAACCCGACCTGAATTTAACCCAATCTGTTACAAATCCGACCCGAAATCAACCTGACTTGTTATTGATATGACCTAAGTTCAACCCGACTTGTTATTGACCCGACCCGAATTTTACCACACCTATTACTAACCCGACCAAAAAATTCAACCTGATCTGTTACTAACCTGACTCGAAATCAACACGACTTGTTATTGACCCGACCTAAATTCAACCTAAATTGTTTCTGACCCGATTTCAAATCACCTTAAATGCAATTTAGACCACCTTATTATTGTTAATCAAATCATTTTGTCTAGAGAGATCAACAGTCGGTCTAGGCCAGCAAAAGAAAGGCTCATCATCCTCAAATTTAAGAGTTAAATATAATATATATTAGTTGTATGGTCAAAGGAGATAATTATCTTCCTAAATTATAGACTATAGTTTCCTAGTATATTGCGATATATATTACAGTAAAGGAAATAATTAGCTTGATAAAAATGATAATTATCTATTTATAGTTAGTTAAACCCGAATATGACTTCAGTTGGAAATGACCCGACCAAATTGTAACCTGCAAATTATTGACTTGAACATAATCCGACTTGAATATGAGAATGACACGACTTGAAAAGGACCCAACCTTATTATAACCCGTAAATTATTGACTTGAACTGAACCTGACTTGATCCCGGGAATGACCCGACTTGAAAATGACCAGACCTGATTATAACCTGCAAATTATTGACTTGAACCGAACCCGAATCGAACCCAAGAATTACCCTAATCCGTTTTAACCCGTGAAAACCCAAATTAAACCCGACCTATTGTTCACCCAACCCGAATGTAACCCGATCCAAACCAGATAAGAAATATGACCCGACGTGACCCGACTAAAACATGACCCAACCCAAACCCGACCCGCATAGGTTATGGAGTTAATCCAAATTGACCCGACCCACTATTAACGACCCAAACCGGACATGTTTACCCGAATTGACAGCTCTACCCGAAACCTCCAAAATTTCTCAAAAAACGTGGATATTAGTCTTCAATTTTGGAATTTTTTGAATTTTTTTCACCCGTAAATAAGCCAAAATGTTTACCATGGTCCCTAATATCCTTCGGGAGTCCAACTGGCTGGGTGGAACCATCCATTTGCCTTTAAACGATCAGTTACCGGTTTTCAACTTGCACCGATTTCATTAACTCAAGCCTACCACGAACATTTATGACAACATATAATGATCATATATGGTTCCAAGAGGTATTATATGACCCCAAAATGTATCCCTTAAAATCTCAATATTTTTCGACACCGGACCCTGAAACAGTCGAAATTTCTTAAAAAGCGTGGATATTGGCCTTCAATCATGGAATTTTTAAAAAAAATTTCTCCCGGATATAAAAATTGTCGAAATGTTTACCATGGTCCCTAATACCCTTCGGGAGTCCAATTGGGTGGGTGGAACCATCCAATTTGCCTTTATACAGCCAATTTACAAGTATACAACTTGCAACGATTTCATTAACTCAAGCCTACAACTAACATTTATGCCAACAAATAATGATCATATATGGTCCCAAACTACATTATATGACCCTGAGATGTATTCCCTAGAATCTCAAGGCTTTTCGATACCGGGACTCGAAACCTTCAAAATTTCTCAAAAACCGTGGATATAGCCTTTGATTTATGATTTATTTTTTTTTTTTACTTTTTTTGGTCCTTAAACTAAAATTGCCGAAATTTTTACCTTGGTCTCTAATACCCTCCGGGATTCCAATTGGGTTGGTGAAACATCCAATTTGCCTTTAAACCACCAATTTACCGGTTTACAACTTGTGCCGATTTCATTAACTCAAGTCTATCACAAGCATTTATGACAACATATAATGATCATATTTGGTTACAAACGGCATTATATGACCCCGAGATATATCCCCTATAATCTAAAGGCTTTTGACACCAGGCCCCGAAACCTCCAAAATTTCTCAAAAGTGTGGATATTAGCTTTCTATTTTGGTTTTTTTTTTTTTTTTTTTTTTTTTACTTTTTTACTTTTTTCGTTCGAAAATAAAAATTGCCGAAACGTTTATTATGGTCCCTAATGCCTTCTGGGAGTCCAATAGGGTGGTTGGAACCATCATATTTGCCTTTAAACGACCAATTTACCGTTTTACAACTTGCACCGATTTAGTTAACTCAAGCCTACTACGAACATTTATGACAACATATAATAATCATATATGGTTCCAAACGGAATTGACCTCGAGATGTACCCTATAAAATCTCAAAACTTTTCGACACCGGGTATCAAGACATCACAAATTTCTCAGAAAACATCCCAAACTTTTTGACTTTTTTCGCCAGAAAATAATAAATGCCGAAATGTTTACCATGGTCCCTGATATCCTCCGGGAGTCCAATTGGGTGGGTAGAACCATCCAATTTGTCATTAAACGACCGATATACCAGTTTACAACTTGCACCAATTTCATTAACTTAAACCTACCACGAACATTTATGAGAACAAATAATGATCATATATGGTTCCAAACGGCATTATATGACCCCGAGATATAACCCCTAGAATTTCAAGAATTTAAGACACCGGGCCTTAAAACCTCCAAAATTCTCAAAAAGTGTGGATACCTTCAATTTTGGAATTTTTTTGACTTTTTTTCACCCGAAACTAAAAATTGCCGAAATGTTTACCATGGTCCCTTATACCCTCTAGGAGTCAATTCAGTGGATGGAACCATCCAATTTGCCTTTAAACGACCAATTTACCGAATCACAACTTGCACCGATTACATTAATTCAAGCCTACCACGAACATATATGACAACATATAATGATCATATATGGTTCCAAACAGCATTATATGACCCCGAGATATATCCCCTAAAAGCTAAAGTCTTTTCAACACCAGGCTCTTAAACTTCAAAAATTTGTCAAAAAACGTGGACGTTAGCCTTCAATTTTGGAATTTTTTTTTTACTTTTATTCGCCCGGTAAAAAAAAATTCCGAAATGTTTACCATGGTCTATAATACCCTCCGGGATTCTAATTGGGTGGGTGGAATCATCCAATTTGCCTTTAAACGGCCAATTTATCGGTATACAACTTGCAACGATTTCATTCACTCAAGCCTACCACGAACATTTATGACAACATATAATGATCATATATGGTTCCAAACGTCAATATATGACACCGAGATGTATCTCTAAAATCTTATTTCTTTTCGACATCGAGATCCGAAACCTTTGAAATTTCTAAAAAATCATGGATATTAGCCTTCAATTTTGGAATTTTTTGACTTTTTCGTACGGAAATAAAAATTGTCGAAATGTTTACCATGGTCCCTAATACCCCCCGGGAGTCCAATTGGGTGGGTGCAACCATCCAATTTTCCTTAAAACGACAAATTTACCGGTTTACAACTTGCACCGATTTCATTAATTCAAGCCTATCATGAACATTTATGACAACAAATAATGATCATATATGGGTCCAAATGACATTATATGACAACAAGATGTATTCCCTAAAATTTCAAGACTTTTGAACATCGGGACCTGAAGACTCCAAAATTTCTCAAAAAACGTGGATATTAGCCTTCAATTTCTGAATTTTTTACTTTTTTTCGCACGAAAATAAAAATTGTTGAAATGTTTACCATGGTCCCTAATACCCTCCGGAAGTCAAATTGGGTAGGTGGAACCAATCAATTTGTCTTTAAACGGCCAAGTTACCGATTTACAACTTGCACTAATTTCATTAATTCAAGCCTACCACGAACATTTATGACAACATATAATGATTATACATGGTTCCAAACGACATTATATGACCCCGATATTTATCCCTTAAAATCTCGAGTCTTTTCGTCAACGGGCCCCGAAACCACCAAAATTTCTCAAAAAACGTGGATATTAGACTTCAATTTTGGAATTTTTTGACTCTGTTTCGCCCGAAAATAAAAATTGACAAAATTTTTACCTTTGTTCCTTATATGGTTCCAAACGACATTATATGACCCTGAGATATATCCCCTAAATATCAAGCCTTTTCAACGCCGGGCCTCGAAACTTCAAAAATTTGTCAAAAAGCGTGGACATTAGCCTTCAATTTTGGAATTTTTTGACTTTTATTCGCTCGGAAATAAAAGTTTCCGAAATGTTTACCACGGTCCCTAATACCCTTCGGGAGTCCAATTGGGTGGGTGGAATCATCCAATTTGCCTTTAAACGGCCAATTTACCGGTTTACAACTTGTACCGATTTCATTCACTCAAGCCTACCACAAACATTTATGACAGCATATAATGATCATTTATGGTTCCAAACGGCATTATATGACACTAAGATGTATCTCTAAAATCTTATTTCTTTTCGACACCAGGACCCGAAAGCTTCGAAATTTCAAAAAAATCATTGATATTAGACTTTAATTTTTAAATTTTTGGACTTTTTTCTTACGGAAATAAAAATTACCGATATGTTTACCATGGTCCCTAATACCCCCCGGGAGTCCAATTGGGTGGGTGGAACCTTCAAATTTTCCTCTAAACGACCAATTTACCGAGTTACAACTTGCACCAATTTCATTAACTCAAGCCTACCATGAACATTTATGATAATAAATAATGATCATATATGGATCCAAACGACATTATATGACCACGAGATGTATTCTCGAGAATTTTAAGACTTTTAGACACCATAACCCGAAGACTCCAAAATTTCTCAAAAAACGTGGATATTAGCCTCTAATTTTTGAATTTTTTTTGACTTTTTTTTCGCCCGGAAATAAAAATTGCCGAAATATTTACCAAGTTCCCTAATACCCTATGGGAGTTCAATTGGGTAGGTGGAACCAACCAATTTCCCTTTAGAAGGCTAATTTACCGATTTACAACTTGCACCGATTTCATTAATTCAAGCCTACCACGAAAATTTATGACAACATATAATGATTATACATGGTTCCAAACGGTATTATATGACCTTGAGATATATCCCCTAAAATTTCGAGTCTTTTCGTCAACGGGCCCCGAAACCTCCAAAATTTCTCAAAAAATGTGGATATTAGACTTTACTTTTGGAATTTTTTGAGTTTTTTTCGCCCGAAAATAAAAATTTATGAAATTTTTACCATGGTCCCTAAAACCATCCAAGAGTCCAATTTGGTGGGTGGAACCATCCAATTTGCCTTTATTTAAACGACCAATTTACCGATTTACAACTTGCACCGATTTCATTAACACAAGCCTACCACGAACATTTATGACAACAAATAATGATCATATATGGCTCCAAACGACATTATATAACCCTGAGATGTATTCCCTAGAATCTCAAGGCCTTTCGATAACGGGCTCCGAAACCTCCAAAATTTCTCAAAAAGCGTGGATATTAGCCTTTATTGTTGTAATTTAAGACTTTTTTCGCCCGTGAATAATAATTTCCGAAATGTTTACCGTGGTCCCTAATACCCTTCGGGAGTCCAATTGGGTGGGCGGAACCATCCAATTTATTGCCTTTAAACGACCTATTTACCTGTTTATAACCTGCGTCGATTTCATTAAATCAAACCTAACATGAACATTTATGACAACATATAATGATCATATATGGTTCCAAACGTCATTATATGACCCTGAGATTTATTCCCGAAAATCTCAAGGCTTTTCGAAACCGTTGCTCGAAACCTCTAAAATTTCTCAAAAAACGTTGATATAAGCCTTCAATTTTGGAATTTTTTGACTTTTTTTCGCCCGGAAATAAAAATTAATGAAATTCTTTACCATGGTCCCTAATACATTCCGAGAGTCTAATTGGGTGTGTGGAACCATCCAATTTGCTGTTAAACGACCAATTTACCGGTTTACAACTTGCACCGATTTCATTAATTCAAGTCTATCACGAACATTTATGACAACAACGAATGATCATATATGGTTCCAAACGGCATTATATGACCCCGAGATGTATCCTTTAGAATTTCAAGACTTTTCGACACCGGGCCCCGAAACCTCAAAAATTTCTCAAAATACGTGGATATTAGCCTTCAATTTTGGAATTTTTTGATTTTTTTTCCCAGAAATAAAAATTGCCGAAATGTTTACCATGGTCCTTAATTTCCTACGGGGGTCCAATTGGGTGTGTGGAACCATCCAATTTGCCGTTAAACGACCAATTTACCGGTTTACAACCTGCACCCATTTACCGGTTTTTAACGACCAATTTAATTAACTTGCACCGAACCCGACTTGAACCGAAATTGACCCTAACCCGTTTTAACCCGTCAAAACCTGAATTTAACCTGACTTGTTACTAACTTAACCTGAATTCAGCCCGACACGTTCCTAACCCGACCTGAATAACCCAACATGTTACATACCCATCCCGAAATCAACCCGACTTGTTATTGACCCGACCCGAATTTTACCAGACCTATTACTTACTGTAGACACCCATTTGTGTCTCCCCAAAACCAAACCCAGTGATGAGTACCTTTCATGTCGAATCATAATCGAATGAAACGAAAGTTTGGAAAGGTCTAGTGTTGCGGAAAGTTTTTTTTTTTTTTTTTCTCTTCTCTCTGTTTTTGAAAACTTATTTTAAGAAAACAGACAATCCAGTTTGGTTGGTCCATGATATGGGTCCAATAGTAGTGTAGTTGGATGGGGCTTGCAAAGACCTTTCCAACGATATATTATAAGCCCAATTCTGATGAATATTGAGGAAGTTATGGCCAATTTACCAAACTAGGCCCGGTTTGAGCTTTATGTACGGCCCAATGATCTTGGGGAGGGCCTAATATGATTTATCATTCCTAATGCAATTAGGAATGGTTTTAGTCTTCTAGATTCTTCTAGAAGGTTCTTTTCATTCCTAATTCAATTAGCATTGATAAATTGACTTTTGTTGACTTTTCAGAGTTTTAATCAAAATCAAATAGTATTTTCGAGGAAATTATATTATTTTATCCTCCAGTACGGTAAACTTATTGGATTTTCGAAAACACGTCGGAATCAGGCTTGGCGCCTAACCCCAGGCCTTGGCGCCTGGAACCAGGCCTGGCGCCTGGCGCTAGCCATTGGCGCTTGGCGCTAAGGCTGGTGCCTGGCGCCAGTTAGCCAGGGTTGGCGCCAGCTCTGTTTCCTGAGCGTCAGACTCTGTTTTGTTTAATTTATCTTTTTGGCTGATTTTCTCTATAAATATCGTATTAAAAACTCCGTTTTCAAAAACCATTAATCATCTACATCCATCATTCATCAACAATCATTATTCTTTAGCATTCTCTAAATCATTCATCTCTCTTCAAAATTCAATTCTTTCTTACTTCGCTTTTTCATACAAAATTCCGCATTCATTAGATCTAGAAACACCTGACCATATTCGAAGTTGCCTTCGCCCTAGACGTGAAAGGTTTTAATTTCTGAGGGTTTGGTCCCAAATCTCTCTTTCAATTATTTAATTTAATTATTGTTTATTATTTTCCTTGAAGTTACTAACGTGTGTATTTTGTTATTAGAAAGAGGTACGAGGCATCAAAGTAAGTACTTTATTGATTTAATTGATGTTATGATGTAAAAATCATGTTTACATTGTTATTATGATATTCCTAGTATCATGTCTAGGGTAATTTTAATATTAAATATGATTGTTACAATGCTTCCTATTTTTTTCCTAATATTTATGATTATTAGTATCATGTTAGGATTAAAGATTTGATTTTTATTGCTTAGTGACATGCTAGGGTTTGTTATTAATCTTGTTAGTATCATGCCTAGGATCTTGCTATTATTATTATGCTTTAATATTAACATGAACATCATTATTATTATAATTGTTATAATTTATGATTATTATGATTATTATTATTATGATTATTATTATTATTATTATTTTGTTCATGATTATTTATTATGTTGCTTGATTTATTTTGTTATTGCTTGATCACACCTTTATTGCATGTTTAAAGGGAATTGGTACTTGTAATCATGCTTAATAAGATAATTAATAATCTTGTTTAGGGTTAATTATGATTATATAATTTCAAGTGATCGCCAATAATAGATTTGTTTATGCATTAAATTCAACCATTATAGATAAACAGGTTTAGGGTTAACCTATTGATTGCATGTTAATCAGAAAGCGCACATGAATACGATCAGAATAAAGTAGAGGCCTATTATTAGGGCAGGTTCAATCTCTTTTAGGTTGGATTAGTACCTTCATCCCCGAACCCTTATTTGGTTCATGACCTTATGGAGTTGACGATCTCTTGGATCGTTAAGGGGTGTAACCTTCACCTCGTGAACGGTTTACAAGTTCCTAAAAAAACTTGTTGGCGACTCTTTTGCTCTATCTTCTTCCCTTTTGGACGCCACCGTACTTTAGTGTATGATCACAGTGAGGTTCGAGCTAGTGGGATTTTAAAGGCTTAAAATTATTCCCTACACTTACCCGACCCAAAAATTCAACCCGATCTTTTACTAATCCGACTCGAAATAAACACGACTTTTTATTGACCTGACCTAAATTCAACCCAAATTATTCCTGACCTGATTTCAAATCACCTTAAATGCAATTTAGACCACCTTAATATTGTTGATCAAATCAATTTGTCTAGAGAGACCAAGTTGGTCCTGGCCAGCAAAAGAAAGGAGCACCATCCTCAAATTTAAGAGTTAAATATACTACATCTGTTAAAAGTTATGTGGAACTTTGGAATTTTTTATATCTCACAAATAATACCCCAAAGTTGCACATAACAATTAACGAAGGTAGTAGTATTTATTTGTTGTATGGTCAAAGTAGATAATTATCTTTTTAAATTATAGACTATAATTCCCTATTATATTGTAATATATATTATAGTCAAAGGAAATAATTAGCTTGATAAAAATGATAATTATCTATTTATAATTAGTTGAATCCGAATATGACCTGAATTGGAAATGACCTGACGTGATTGTAACCTGCAAATTATTGACTTGAACATAACCCGACTTGAATCCGAGAATGACCCGACTTGGAATTGACTCAACCTGATTATAACCCGCAAATTATTGACTTGAACCGAACCCGACTTGAACCCGAGAATGACCCGACTTGATTATAATCCGCAAATTATTGACTTGAACCGAACCCGACTCAAACCCGAGAATGACCCGACCTGATACTAACCTGCAAATTATTGACTTGAACCGAACCCGATAATTACCCTAACCCGTTTTAACCTGTGAAAACCCGAATTAAACCCGACCTATTGTTCACCCGACTCGAATGTAACCCGACCTGTTATTAACCCAACCCAAACCCGATAAGAAGTATGACCCACGTGACCTGACTCAAGCATGGCCCAAATCAAACCCGACCCGCATAGGTTATGGAATTAATCTGAATTGACCCAATCCGAGTTGACCCGACCCACTTTTATCCGACCCAAATCCGAATTGACAGCTCTACTTGTAGGTAACAGGGAGTAGTGAACAATTATCAAACGTTTTTGTTTATTTTATAAAGGCAAAAGCTATTGTTGCCCCTGGGGCGTTAGATAAGAGAATTAAAATGCAAATATTAGAGTAAAATTAACATTAATTGCACCCCGAACGACGCGTAATTTTGTCATGAATTTCTAACTTAATACCATTTCAACCAATATAATTTATTCTTATGTAACGCTACGGGGCGCTCGTTAGCAAGGCCTTTTATAAATTACAAATTGAAATTTTGAAACTAAAAGTGGTTAATTCATGCTCCCACCGTCTAAAAATTCTACTTGTTTTGACAGTGCTCGTTCCAAAAAAATAGTTAGAATCGGACAATGTTTTATAAATGAAAAGAAGATTATAAAGTTTTTGATATTTATTTTGGTAAGAGTCTAAGACCAAAAATTAATACAACGTTGAGAAAAAATATCGTAACTTTGTTTTTTTTTTAAAAAAAAAAAAAATCGTAACTTTTGTACGAGTACTACGTATATTTTTTCATTTAAATAAAAATAACAAATTGACTAAAGATAAATTAAATAAGGTGGCAAGATGCACACCCTAAAGATTGCCTCAATCCATAAACTACCCTCCTACAGTCCTACTCTAGTACTCCCTAAGTAGATTGGTTGAATTCTTGAATCCTTTAAAATTTATGAGTTGGTCTACAGCTTTCTTATCTTAACCATACCAAATAATTTGGAACAGTTTGCACAAATCTTAATGATTCCACCGTACCATACTCAACCTAAATTATTCTCACTCTCACCACAATACTGTAAACTAATATCACTATGTTGCCATGTTGGCACTATCTTAATGTCTCTTTCACAGCCTAACCGTAAACCAATACTGCACTTTAATATACATTTACCACTAGTAGTGTCTAACACATCATTAATCAATCACTCTAATTAAATTACCTTGTAATTCTTTTAATGTACGCTCTTGTAAATTTGTAATTTCTAGCCATCTAGCCAATATGAGAATACGACGTATTAAGGTTTGCCATCTTTCAAGGCAAAAATGGCATACTATCTTGGGTTATTTAACAGAATACGATGATTAAAGATTTTATAAGACAAGTTTTAGAAAAGAAGACCTAATAAGAGTTGATAAAGGCTACTTAAAAATTTAAATTACATTAAAAAAAATCTCACAAGTTAAGTTAAATATAAATATAAGTGAAATTTGAATAAATTAAACACATCCTATTATCTGTATGATTTAAATTTTGACTAGTTAGAGAGAGAGAGAGGAGATAGTTAGCCACTCTATTAGCTTCATGGTTGATAGGTTAATCCTTGATGTTGTGATGAAATTGCTATTACCTTTTTGCAATTGTGGGGGAAAAAATGGATATTTATGTTGGATAAATACATCAAAATCCACTATATGTGCCTTTTGGCTTTCTTCTTGACGTCACCAATGAGGCATATGAAATCTTGAATCCAGAAAGATACTATCTTTGTTAAGGTAATGATGGTATGTAATGTGGGTGGTGCTAAAAAGGTGTTATTGCTCATTAGGATCATTGAATTCAAATTTAGCCTTCTGGATCAACTAATAAGTGTACCATAATAGCTTAGGCTTTGTTTAATTCACCTTATTTTGTTAGCTAGAAGTTATAACACTTGAACTTACATACATGTTCACAAATGTTGTTATGCAACTTATGTACACAATTATTTCCAATTAGTATTTTGATATGGCAGTATACATCAAGATGTACTTTATGTGACTGATAAATATTTACATTTAATTTCACTTATGATCTTCTAGCTCAGTTACGATTGTTGAACTAAATACATTCATATCCTTCAAAAACTTAATTAAAACTTTTAAGCTGAAACGAATTTGACCTGTGAGAAATTCCAGTCACAGAACCCCACCTTAAAAATAAACCACATATAAACAACCTAAGGACCTGTTCTCTTCAAATTATTTTCAGTTCAACTCTGTTCAGTTTAGTTCAATTCAGTTCTTAATTTCCTCCTCTCATAACATATTTAGTTTAGTTCAATTCAGTTCACTTTAGCTCCAATAAATTTAGTTTAGTTCACCACAGTACAGTCAATCAGATTAGACCCTAAATAAAGATTAATCATCTATTTCTGGCCTCCATATAATAAATCTAATCCACTAGAGTGTTGTAAAATAAAACAAAAACAGAGAACAGGTGAGAAACGGCAGATATTCCATATTCCACTAACCGACCCATTTGCATGCGTAGTGCTCATTCTTTTAATTATACATCTTCCCTCCACTCCACACACTCACACACACACACATATATATAAATAACATATTCATCTTCTCTTCCAAAATATTATAACATACTTCATTTTTCTCAACATATATATTAGAGTGATCTCCCTTAAACTTCCATTAAAAACACACATAAAAACCAACCAAAATCCCATTTATTTTCCTTTTTTACTTTACATAACACCCTTTTAATTCAATCTTCTATAAAAAAAATGGGAAATTATCTAGCTTTATGTACAATTGGTGACATACAATCAAAAGAAGCCTTATTGAAGGAAGAAAGGATTTTGCAAATAATAAAGAAGGTTGATGGAAAAGTATTAGAGTTCACAAATCCAATAAGTGTGAGAGATTTATTGGTAAGTTATCCTAATTCTTATGTTGGTATTTTTAAGGATGCTACACAACCTTTACCTCTTGATCACAAGTTGAAAATTGGTAAGGTCTATTACCTTTTACCTTCACTTGATCCAACTACTACTACGACGACGACAACGACGAAGACGACGATTAAAGTGGTGATAACAAAGGAGCAGCTTCAACAGATACTAAGTAAACAAGGGAGTGTTGAAGATTTTCTGTTAGGAGTTGTTCCTAAGAAAGATTTGAGTTCTAAGGATTGTTCTGTTTCATCTTCTACTTGGATTCCTAAACTTGAGTCTATTCCTGAAGGAAATAATGATGTAGTTTGTTGATATATTAATAATTAATATTGTGTATTATGTAATATATTATAGTTGTTACATAGATCAAAATACATATACTCATTGTAATATAGGCTTTATTTTGCTTAATTATAAATGGTGACAAGAGGAAGATATTAAACTAAAGGGAAAATATGCTAGCTAGCTTGTATGATGGAGCTCAAAATTTACCTTCAAAAGTCTGTTTCATGAATAAAATCTACAAGCTCTTTGCTAATTAATTATTCAATTGTGCCTTTATTGTATTTTATTTATTAAAAAAAAAACAAAAAAAAAACAAACAAACAAACATTAGCAAAAATTTTCTTAGCAATACCGTGTTATTTCATAATAATGTTTAAAAAAAAAAAACAAGTTGAACACAACAATCATCACCTTGTTAATAAAGTCTGATTTTGGCCTAATGGTTAACATACGACACTATATACGAAGTATATTCTTGAACGTGCATGCAGTGTTTAAATCGTATTTCAATCCTAAACGTACAGTGTTTAAATCGTATTTCAATTTATGTATGTTACTTTTTAAGTATCTTTCAATTACGACGATAAAAATGACGTCGATTAAAAAGTAACTACAAAAACTAAACCTGTAGTGTTACGTACGTTGTTACTCATACATAATTAACCCGTGATAAATGGGCCAATAGAAAGATCCACTCTCCCATACATTCACAAGAGTCACACATTGAATACCATGAAATCTTTCCTTGTGAAATTGCCAACTCTACGAAAACTTAACTGTCTATCACATGTGATGTATGAGTGTAAATACATTCTTATTTGTAGTCAAGAAGGAGGCTTACAACACGGAAGTAAATGCCTATAAATTATGGGCAAAACTAACAACTATTCAAAATAAGGCCAAATATAGGGGGTTGCAAAGATAAACAAGTTGAGATCACATGCTTTGTTGCCATAATAAACAGAAACAAAAGCAAAGGTGTTATAGTTGGGTTCAATGAACAACTTTTATTATGCTATAAGTTGTTGAATTGCAGCTTAATTGACTTGATTAAACAATATGGATTAGGCTTAATTAGAAGCGTTTTCCAACATAAAAGAATGACACACCATATTCCAGCAGCTATACTTTTCAAATACTTCTTTATGCAGCATTATGTGGGTCCTATAGATCTTTCTTTCTAGGATCTTTGCCTACTAAAGTACAATCTTGGGTATAATGAGGATTAGAAAGAGAATATCAGAAGATCCACATTTGGAGCAATATTTCTTTTATTCTAAACCGTATGTTTTGTGTGCAGTTGACCACACCTGTTGTGATGTCTTAGACTATTGGCTTTGACTTTCATGATGAGATTTTGATATGAGATGGTTATGGGCATCATCCATGACTCCTAAGACCCTTTGGAAATCCATGGAAGTACTTGGATGCATAATCTTGCCGGGTGAAAAAATAATGTACGGAGCCAAATAATACACGAAATCAGAGCAATTTAGTAGGTGTCCGGACCAGGTGTCAGAAATTCACAGAATTTTACGGGATGCATCCCGAGGACATATGATGTTGTTTGGACCCATATACATCCATAAGTTGGCTACATAAAGGCCCCGTGGAAGCTTATAACCAATACAAGTGGCGTGTACGAAAACTGGTAAATTGCAAGGTTAAAGGCAAATTGGATGGTTTCACCCACCCAGTTGGATTCCCGCAGGGTATTAGGGTCTATAGGTAGCTTCTCGGCAATTTTTGTTTCCGGCTCAAAAAAAGTCAAAAATTGGCAAAATTGAAGGCTATAATACACGCTTTTTGGCCAAGTACGGAGGTTTCGGGACCGGTGTCGAAAAGTCTTGAGATACTAGGGGATGTTATATAATGTCGTTTGGAACCATATATGATCATTATATGTTGCCATAAATGTCCGTGGTAGGCTCGAGTTTATGAAATCGGTGCAAGTTGTATACGGGAAAATCGACAATTTGAAGGTATATTGGATGATTTTACCCACCTAAATGGACTCGCGGGGTGTATTAGGGTCCATGGGAAGCATCTCGGCAATTTTTATTTCCGAGTCTAAAAAAGTGAAAAATTGTCCAAAATTGAAGGTTATAATACACGATTTCAGGTCATTTTTTGACATTTTTTCGAAAACTGAACTGAATAGATGGGGTGACTCCTGGAGTCATATAAGGTGGTTTGAAACCATAACACACCTATAAAGATGTCTATAAAGTACCAAGAATGAGTTATATAATGATGTCATAAAAGTATATTGAATTGATATTACTTGACAATAATGATGTTATAAAATAACAATATAATTTCTATAACATTAATTAACCAAGTAACCCCTATATCATTGACTGAGTAACCCCTATTACTCTGACTAAGTAACTCCTATAACACTAACCAAGTAACTCCTAGGATTGGCCGCACGATGTGGCCATCCATATATAATAATTTGTGTTAATTATAAGAGCATCATGGAGTTATTTTAAAGATCATGAGAATATTTATAAAAATTGTAACATTTCATACTAAATCCATAGGCGTGTATATAATGGAGGATGTGGTATGTTGGAAGACTTAAACTGCAATAACTAACATTATTATTCTTTTATATACATAAAAAAAATATTTCAAGGAACTTCATAATCATAATTGATCGATTCATGTACACAACACAAGTACACAACAACTTTATCATGTGACTAATTTTAAAGGTTCGTTAAAATTGCAATCCCTTTACCAATTTGAGAAGGAACTCCTCCTAAGCTGCAAACTGCGTGCCTAGGGGTGGATCTCATTTGTCTATATTATAGTTTTTCTTCTAGTTGTACCGCAAGTCATGCCTTATCATCTAACAAATTAGGTTTGATAAAATGATTACATACGACACGTACCAATTACTTTAAAACACATACTTGTATATATTTAAACAATTTAGTATATATAAATTATCAAGTAGGATGTTAAATACAGTTATGAGATAACTAAAGAAAACAAAGGGAGTATGTATTATGTAAGTGCTTGAGAGATACTATCATTATGATCGATAGCCATTTGCGAGGGCTTTTCCTCTACAATTTCAGGAGGCCAAAATGATCTACATGGGACCTATGAGATTAGCTTTTAACCCCACTTGGTTAAACACAAACGAGTTTTTTATGTTTCCCATTTTAAATCACTATAAAAATTAGTTGATTTAACGAATATTATTAAATATTGATGGTCCACCACTAGTTGTATACTTGTGTTATGACTTGTAAGTTGTAACAAGACCTTTCCCTTTAAAAGAATAAAAACTAATAAACCCTACTTTAATTAGAAATCAAGGACAAGAAATCTTATCTAGACCCATAACTTAGGCTAGCTAGCTAAGCAACTTAAGCTACATAATATGTTGAAATTAAAGTATGAATGGAATTTCCAAAGACTAATAAGAAGTATTTAGGCAATGCCTAAAATAGCTTAGAAATGGCCCACACTAAGGTCACTAACCGTCCTAAGTTGCATGCGTGTTTGACGATTCAAGTAAATTACTACATCCCTCACTTTTCTCCCTTCTATTTTTGTCGTTTATTTCACTACTCACTGCACGCTCTGTCTCCTTTTGTTTGTCCTATTAAAAAGTAACCACTAATTAGCATTTTGATTAAGAAAAATTAATAAGAAAATGAAATTAATTTATGCATGGGATCAAATATAATGAATATAAAGATCAACAGCGAACCTTTTATGGTCATTTATAAAATGAGTCTAGCTTAAATGGATAAATCGAAAAAGAAAATGAAGCAAAATTGAGACGGAAGAGTATAATACTAAATAAATTTTCCTTAACCGTCTCTTCTTTATTAAACCTCTAAGCCCATCATGCCTTTTCTCAACTGAAGTAGATCACTTAAACCCAAAAAAGAACCGCCTCTTCACACAAAGTTGTCCGACTTTTTAGTTTAACCCCTTTATTAACTCACTCTTCTTCAATGATATAAACCTTGCTTTCACTTCTTATATTTCACCAAAACTTCACCATATCTATGCATTTCATAGTCAATCAACACATTAAATTCAATGGGGAACTTGCTAGGGTTATGCGCGGTAGGAGGCTCAACATCGAACCAAGACAAGGTGTTACAAGTTATGAAGGTCCATGATGGAAAGATACTAGAGTTTAGAGCTCCAATAAAAGTAAAGGATTTGTTGAAAAACTATCCAAATTTTTATGTGGGTTTATTTAAGGAAGCTACCCAACCTTTGCCCTTAGAATACAAGTTGAAAGTTGGGGAGATTTACTATCTTCTTCCTTGTTTTAGTGCTACAATTGTTGAGCCTACTAATATAGGTAAAGTTTCTTCATCATCTCCTATTTCAAAGCCAAGAAATGGTGTTGTAAGGATCAAAATGGTTATAACAAGAAAACAACTTCGACAACTCTTGTCGAGTCAAGCTATGAGAGTCGAAACAATGCTCTTGGAGATCGGTAAGAAATCGTGTTATCCCGTTGTTATGTCGTCGTCTCATTTGCAAAAGCTACAGCCTATTGGGGAAGAAAGTGAGTGAAAATGGAATTTGGTTCTTAGTTGCACACTTTGGTACGTACGTACGAAGAATTGATGCAAATCATGCAATAGAATGGGGTGCAAAACTGAAATGTAGCTTAAGAGCATGTATATAGTAGATAATGAATCTTTAGAACGTATATTTTCACATCAAACAAAAAAAATCTTCGTCTTTTCAGATTATTGTCTAGATTTAGTAATGAAAACAGGGGAAGCAAACATCTTTTGAGGTATTTAATCCTCAAAATACTTGTAATTTTATTATTTTATACGTGTATATTGTACAACTCAACAAACTTACAATATTATATATAAATTTATATATATATTAGTACACGACGCATATGATAAAAGTTTGTTTCTCATAATATAACTCCTAAATTAGTAGATATTTTGTACAAAATAATATATAGACTAAAGACACAAGTTGGAAGTATACGAAACAATTTTGCTCTACGAAAAAATAAAATCTATCTTCTCATTTTAAAGTGTTTGTAACTAAAAAATAAAGCGATAAAGTACTTAATCGCTCTAACATACACAAGAATATATGCCATAATTCTTAAGGGGATTTGCTTGGTGATGTATTTCCTAGGGATGCTTTACCCTTGATTGCAATAGGGCTTCTCACAATGTGCTTCCCATCTGACCACACCAAACTTCCGAAAATATAACCGGTGGGAAGTTGGTTAACATCGGCGGAGAAGATGAGCTTAAACGTTAACTCTTGATCCTTTTGACAGAACACCAAAGTCTTAGGTTCCACCACAATCGAAACCCCGGGTGGTGTTTGTATGGTTGCAGTATAGGTACCTGGCTCTCCAACATTTTTCAACTTTCGTGTAGCAATTGCTGCGCCAGTGAAATCAGGAATACTTATAGAGGGATAGTTGAAGTCCAAGATATTGAATGATTCGGGACACTTGTAATCGTGTTGTTTAGTGAACAGTTTAAGAAGTGTAGTGTTATAATGGTGTGCACATAGGAAGTTGAGGTAGTCATAGTGATTCATGTCGTAAACTAGTCCAGGGTCCATTGCTAGGTTGGGTTGTATGAGGCCTGCGCCGTAAGCAAATGGTGTGGCCTCGCGTATCATGTCATCTTCAAAAATTGGCTTGTCGTTGTTGTCTACTGAGCTCGCTACATACACCAGAATAGACACGTACAACTGATTATTAATAAATATCATGTGACGTGAAATTTTACTTACATATGCATCAAACTGCTATGGTGCACACGTGTACCATCACATATAAAATTTGGAAATAGTTAAATGTGAGGGCGAGGGGTTGAACTAAAAATGTAGGTACACTCGAGTGCATAAGAGATTAAATGATGAGTCAATTACTAATATTTCATTCTATGCAAACGTACCTGTAGTCATGATTGCAGATTTGATGGCGGAGGTGGTCCAGAGAGGATACATTTTTCTAAGAAGAGCAGCAATGCCAGTGACATGAGGAGCTGCCATAGATGTCCCGGACAAGGGTAGAAACTTATCAGGCAACGGAACATTCGGAGCTTCGGTATAAGCTGCCACAATACTTACTCCAGGAGCTATCACATCAGGCTATGGTAGATCATATATGAGAAAACATACATTCAGTAACATAATAGAAAACACTAGTTGGAGTGAATGAAGTAAGAAAACACACCTTAATAATCTCTGGGGTGATTTTGTTGGGACCTCTAGAAGAAAAGTATGCAATTATTGGAGCAGGTTTTATCCCCAATTCAGTTCTTGCTCCAGTAATTGATGCAATAGGATCCCTGTAATTGGACTTCGAAATCAACTTATTCTCTATAAAATGCAAGTACGCCATGATGGAAAGAACAACATACTCGATATGTCCAAAAAAAAATTGTGATCTAACAAGTTACATGACAACTAGATCCAAGTTAATACCAAAGGATCAACTAAACCAGAAGACTTTTATGTGAAGGGGCGTAATACAGTATAAAACCAATCTTGAACACTAAACATAATCTTTTGGTTGAGTTGGTCCTTTGTTAATTGAAAAAAATGCACGAGTAGTAAAGAAGTGAAGCAGGGGTCGAGATGAATTCTTGCCTCGTAGAGCTGATATAAGAAAGAAGAGCTTGACCATCATCGAATTTCAATTGAGTGGTAGGGAGAGGATGAATCATATCGGGAAGCATTTTAGATCCAACAAATTGATTATTCGCGATGATGAGGCCTAGAGCTCCAGTTTGTAACGCAACCTTGCTCTTTTCGCTCTTTTCTATCATACGACCAGGACCCTCCAAGAGACAAACTAGAATCTTCCCCTTCACCTTCACTGGATCAACAGTTCCATGCTTACAGTATGATCTGATCTAGATTATCGATACATAATAAAATATGATTTTGGACAAAAATTTAAATGCAATGAAAGTGATCAATATAGTATTATTTCAATAGTTTTTATTGAGTACTCACGCTTTAATTGGGTTAGCGCCATTGATGCGGGCACTTGCACCGGTGATTAGAGGGTAAAATGAAGTACCATTTAGACTGTTTTTGCCATCTATAAACCGCGAAGCCTGCATATATTGATTAGATTCAAACCATATATATAAGTTCGATCTTAAAAGTGGATTGATTAGTGTTAGTTTCGAATAAACTCCTTTTTTGATGATACACATCAACTTATAGTCTCAATTATACACAGATCCTCAGTCTTTGTCACTAGGCTAAGGCCTCATCAGTACTTACTTTATTCATCTTTATGTACACTCGGCCACATGTTCTCACTATCCTTCTATGCAAATTTATGATAAGTGAGAAGGAAAAAAAAAAAAAAACAAAATTAAGCAATGAAAAAGAAGAGTAGAGTTCAAGTAAGAATTACATACCCTAATCGTTTGGTTGTTTCCTAAGACGACGCAACATGTAAACTCTCTACCAATAGTACTAGCACCGACGGTGAGCATCCAAGGGGCAATATTGTTAACAGACCCCGAAGATGGTCCACTGTTTCCGGCAGTGGCAACGACAAGGGTACCATTGGCCATAGCATGGAAAGAAGCTATAGACAAGGCATCCTTAAAATAAAAATCACCGCCTTTCATGGAATCTTGGATGGTAAATCCTAGAGATAAATTGATGATGTCTACACCATCGAGGATAGCAGCCTCAACTGCTGCCAAGCAATCCATGAAAGATCCTTCCCCTAGTTTAGAAGCGGCTTCTGGCCATAACACCTTGTATGCAACCACTCGCGCCTTTGGTGCTCCACCTTTTATGGTGCTATATCTTAGCCCTAACATAGTTAAAGACGTTGCATCTGCTTCTAGGACAACACTTCCTCCGGCAGTGGATAATGTGTGTGTCCCATGCCCCCCCATGTCGCGAGGGCTAGAGTTTGTAGCAAAGGTTAGGTTTTTGGATGTTAGAGATTGGACATACCCTTTGTTGAAGTATCTTGCACCAATAAGTTTCCTATTCATCACATAATAATTTGATTCAACTCAATGTGAAATGAGAATTACAATTTTTTTATATATAGTAACTTCTTATGTTACACACCATGTCAAACAAACATAATAAACTTCTTAGTTCCAACATAATGCATCAAAAAACTTGTTCATATGATAGACATAAATCGTCGAGTTTCTTGTACAAATACTAACCTGTTGCACTTGAATGATGGATCATTAATATTGGAACAATGACCTCTAAACTTATTGGGGACGATTCCAAGGCCTTCATCCGAGAAGCTCTTGGATTCGGGCCAGACACCTATCACATACATACAATTTTAGAACATAATACGTTCTTGATACTCAACTTCACAAAATATATTCTAACAATGATCAATGATCGATGTACAAAGTACTATACAAGAGAAATAAAACTTGCCAGTATCGAATGCTCCTATGATAATGTCTTCTCCAAAGGAGGCTTTCTCCCAAATAGATTCTTTAGAAGGGATAACTTGATGCTGAAATGATCCTAGGAAATCCCATGACTGAATTGTTTGTCGTCTAACATTAAGATTTTCAAAAATCGATATAACATTAGGATGCTCTGCCATAAAAATATTTATGAAAAAGGGTCAAAGTTTTAGATTTACATGCAAAAAATTTAATCAAATTAGTATGTATATCATTATATCTTACTTGCAAGTTCCTCAACCTCTTCCTCATGTAGAGTTGCAGCAAAACCATTAAATATTTTTGCATAAGAGTAAATTAGCTTTTTTGAAGGGTCATCATGACCATTGTCGTTCCTAATGAATGTCCATAAAAAAAATTTCGAATTAGTGATGGTAGACGTTAAATGTACTTTTTTTATAATAGATTGGAGAGTACATTTAGATCTACCTATAGATATATACCTCTTTGACACATTGGAAATCATATCATGGTGTGATCTTGTCACATCCGCGGGATCTCCTAACAAAGGACGTCCACCATCGAATGATCCTAAATAAACAATGTAATGCTGCAAGAGATAAAGTTAAAACTTTACATAGTCTTCCCCTCAATAAACTTTACAAAGAGGGTAATCGAAACAAGTTATCTCTTGTTCTTAACCCCAAAATATAAGCGATTTGATAAATTATCTACAAAAAATGAACTTAAGACTTGCCTTATAAACAGCAACAACAGGTGCTTGCAATAGTGGTAAAAGAAGAATCGATAATAAACTATGTAGAACGATTGAATGCCCCATTATATTGTATTCCTTCTAGTTGAATTGCTTCTTTTAGTTCTTCTCCTACTACCCATAAATTCTTGAAGTTTGAAGGTTTTTTGTTTTATCAATAAAAAATTTCAAAATATTCAAGATCCATTGTTGTGCTCAAAGATGATTGCAACCAAGAGAATAGGAATGTCTTTCTCAATTCTTCTAACATGTGGATTAGTTTCATAACACATTATATTACGGAATATGATTTCAACCACTAATAATGATTAAGTCTACATTGTAGGAAATCATTATGCTTTTAAACTTGCCTATTTAGCAAGTGTGAATATCAAATGGTACACTTGGCACCGAATAGTAGAAGTAGATTTAAGATTACTCCGTATTAAATTGGTTAGACATAGACAATATTTATTTTCAATTCAATGTGCATATGTATCATTTAGTTTTATCCTCTACTCGTAATTACAATAGATTGGATTGGGTAATTGGGGGCAAATTAGCTTGAAAACTTGACTATTGTGTATAAATTCAAAGAGTTCATACATTTTCATCTTAAACAAAAATACCCTTTTTACTTGAGATTATCTTCTAGCTTAGAAATGGATAAAACATATCACCCAAAGTCTTTTGGAGGTAATCAACTAATCAATCGAGTAAACGTTTGTAAAAATCTTATTTTATATCATGTAAATTTTAATTAACGAGTACACATTCTTACACAAAACGTATGCATTGTTTTACAACTTTGATCCTTAGACATTATTCAACTATGACAATATTTTTCACTGGATTTGTACATCAATAACCTTGCGTTCAACTTTAGGCTTAGGAACCGAGATGTTAAGAACACCATTCTTAAGCTCGGCCTTAATCTTATCCAACTCACAATTATCAGGCAATTGAAGCCTAGTATCATATGAGCTATAACTTCTTTTACTCCATGCATCGTCACCTCCTTCTTCCTTCTTGCGCTCTCCTTTGATGACAAGCATGTTATCCTCGACCGACACCTTGACATCCCCCTTGTCGAGCCCCGGCATGTCGAACCTCATCTTGTACTCGTTCTCGTCCTCCATGATGTCCCATGGAGCTCGCATTTCGCCCATCCTAGTTGGAACTGTCATTGTGTCCTCGAACAGACGGTCCATTGTGTCCAACATTTGGCGCATTGATCTCATGGGTGACAATGAGTCGATCAATCCTGCAAATTTTAATTTTTTAGCATCAAAATTTTCACGTTTTAAGAATTTGGAGCATACATTAGGAATTTAGAATAATAACAGTAACATGGCTTCCCTGTTTTCCCCTGCTTTCCCCTGTTTTCCCCTGTTTTATATTATTCTGTATTTTGTGTTAACAATATATACTGTTTCTAATATAAATAAAATAAAATAAAATAAAATAAAACAAAATTAATAGTTATTGTAGAGATAACATGCATAACATTAACATGTAATGTCAAAGTTTCAAAAGATGGTACATAAAACTTGTGATCAAAATTAGGTACAAAGTATAAGACTATACAAGTTACGTATGTATGCACTAAACCGCATATATAAACTAATCTTAGGCTTCAACCATCAGTTTAACCTTTTGGCTGAGATAACTCGTTAACGCCAATATTAGAATAAATTGTTCATACTATAAGGTTGTCTAATAAATAAAATGTACCATAACAAGAAAGAGCAAGTTTAACTCACCAAAGGGAGACATGTCGACGGCAAGCCTTCGAGGGCGGCGTTCGACAGCCGAAGACTGTTGTCTGTTGGTGTTTTGGACTTGTACATCAACATGATGACTACCCTCTTTATTTTGTTCTCCACCTTGTTGTGCTCTTACAACCAAACGTGACCCCAAAGAAGGTTTCTTTGGTGCTGGAAAAGTCACAGAACATGGGCCTAATCCAACTAGTTTGCTAGATGTTGTTCTGCTTGAAACTAGTGGTGCAGCTGATGATGCACTGCATGTAATACCCTTGATTGCCATTTTTTTGTACAATTTTTTTGTACAATTAGCTTGTAAATAAAAGTGATTGTAACTCTTTTAGATTAAGATTGAATTTGACGAGTTGTTTGTAGATGTTGATGTGTTTGTGTTTTGCTGCTTGTTTGAGAGATGAGATGAGTGAAGTGGGTTTATATAGTAGAAGGAGAGAGAGTGTGTTTTTGTTGAGAGTAATCGTGAAGGTTTGAGTGCAACTATGAAGTTTCTGGGTTCTTATGTTATACGGTGTCGTTTTGTATGTTCTGGTTTTCTCTCTTTTATTCGGGAAGTGTCTTCATCTTGCTAGAGGACCCCTCATAATCTCAATTGTGTAGGGAAAACTTTTTTTTTTTTTTTTATTTTTATTATTATTATTATTATTATTGTCGTACTCATCTAATCTAATATTTATTTATATAAATAAAGTAGGCATTTTTCGGGAGCATTTGACGCGCCACATAAGAAAAGGTATTATTTTGACCAATGAAATTTTAGATTAATAATTTATTTTAGAATTAAAAAATTCACTCGCCACCTAAGAAAAAGTGACGAATAATATTTAAGAATATTGCCACCTAGGTAAAAATAACGAATAGTGAACAACTAAAATTTTAATTATTTAAAAAACTAATAATTATTTTTTTTACCAATATGGATGTAAATCTTTGATCGTAAATATTTTTAATCTCTCCCTAGAAAAATTATAAAAATTAGATTTTAAAAAAGTACTCATCGAAACAAATAAAACTAAATCTCATATCACTATGTTTTTCCTTATATACAAAGAGAAATTTAGAAGATTCCCCCTAATCTTTTTAATAGTTAAAAAAATTTAGATGAGACTAAGGCCCTCTTCTTTTCATCTTAAAAAAAATAATATTAAGTAAAAATAATTTCAGTTCAGTAAAATTAATTTCAGTTCAGTAAAATTAATTTTAGTTCAGTAAAATTCAGTTTTCTTAAAGAAGAGTTGTAATATAAAATCAGTAAAAATAATTTAAGTTCAGTAAAATTAATTTAAGTTCAGTAAAATTAATTTCAGTTCAGTAAAAATAATTTCAGTTAAGTAAAAATAATTTTAGTTCAGCAAAATTAAGGTGAATCAAACAGGGCCTAACATTTTGAAAGAGAACGAGTATATAAAAAAAACGCATTTGCAAAGGACTTATTTTAATCAATAAATAAAATCATTTGTCATTTATTTTTTATTATGCAAAATTAAAGAATAAGGTTTGGAATTTTAAATTCGCCACGTAAAATAAATAAACCTACGAAAGATAATTTTAGTGTTAAAATTTAAAAAATTATCTTATGATATTAGGAATTTTATTCAAATATCCGACGAATGATCTTCATATAAAAAAAAATCTTAAATTAAATAAAAAAATTTACTAGAACCGTGCATCACACGGGCTTATATCTAGTTGATGACTATAATGAGCAACCACCAAATAAGCTAAATGAGTGAGACTTGACCCCTAAATTCAGCCTGAAAGTCGAAGAGTTAGCCAATTATTATTCTACCCTCCTATCTCGTCTCAATTTGACTACATGGGTTGTATATATTTGTTGTTTCATACTCGAATCACTTCTAATGCAAGATCATATATTACCTTATTGATGTTCTTGAGTTAAGCTCTTCAAAACCCCTATGTAAGAATTCTTAAGCCAAACTTAACTACTAAAACCTTTTTAGCTAACAAAGATAAAAGAAAACAAGATCACCACAAAAACCCTACACGCAATAAAGTACTTCAAAATTAACCCTGGTAAATTTTAACACTTTGATTATAAGGTAATTAGTGTACATACAATGTGTTTTTATTATTAATTAAACTTTTTTAAAGGCAACACTATGATCAAACATTTACATGAAAAAATTAATTCAAATATATTAGGAAAATTCTCAATGGTAATACTAAACTTTTTAATTTTCTCAGTGGTAAATTGCAAAAAATTTTATTATCCTTGGTAAACTTTAATTTATTATAATTTTCAATGGTGAACTTAATGATAAATTTTAACTTAATGTTTAACTATAGTTAGTTTTTATTTCATTTTTATTTTTTTTACATTTATTTTAGATTTTTTTACTTTAAAAAATTACCCATCCCTAACAATCAGCCACTTCTCCCCCGCCCCACTCATGCAACGCCCAGCCTCCCCTTCACCGGCGCACCGACCTCCCCCTACCGCACCTCTCTATTCCCCCTAAATCGCCAGCCCCTCACATAACTGAGTGAAATCAACACCCTCAGCCCTAAAACCCCCTCCTTGAAATCCCAAATTCTAGATCAATCTCTCATCCCTAAATGAAATCAGATAATTGGGGCTTCGGGATGGTCGAAAATCATGGGTTTCTCCAATTCTCGAAGCTTTAGGTGCAGGAGGGGTGGGGAATCGCTACAATTGGTTGCGGAATTGCTGTTTGCGGTGGCGAATTGGTGATTGCGGGATATAGAGGGCGATTGGTGTTGCGGGCTATTGGAGTGAGAATTGGTGGCTGTTCGAAGGTGTGGTTTGGTGGCGAATCGATGTAATTGACGGTGTTGTTGGTGGGCGAAGCGGCAATAATTGGGTGAAGGTGGTAGTTGTGGTTGGTTGTTGTTGTGTCTTTCGATGGCTGACATTGTAGTGGCTGAATGGTGACTGTTTTTTGTTGTTGTTATTGTGGGTTGTTGTTGGCAGGTGCGGTGGGTTGTTGTTAGGTGCGGTGGTGGCAGTTCAAAGGTTGTTTGGTGGTGTACCGTGAATGTGCAACAAGGTGTGGCAGGTGGTTGAAATGGTGGTTGTTCGGTGTTTGTGTTCTTGTTGGAAAGGTGAAGAGGAAGAAAGAGATGATGATCTTGATGACGATATGTTGAGTTTGAGTGAGGTGATGACATTTTAGGGATTTGAGTATATTAAGTGAGGATATTTTTGGAATTTTTATTTTTTTTATTATAAAAAGATGTTAACCATGGTTTTATATTAACTAAATTGCTTCATTAAGTTCACCATTGAAAATTATAATAAATTAAAGTTTACCAAGGATAATAATAATTTTTGTAATTTACCATTTAGAAAATTAAAAAGTTTAGTGTTACCATTGAGAATTTCCCAATATATTAACTAAAATAAAACCACACAAGCACAATAATATTTACTTAAAATCTTTTATACTATACTCTAAAGTACGTACGTAATAAGTTCTCACACCTATACATTAATATAAACCAGTTTATTTTGTTACAACTTACCGGACGTCTATGTATGATCTTCTACAAACATCTATATTGTTAGAAGTGTAAACTAAATTGGTAACGCTATACTGCTATAGTTAAATCCGAATGAGTAGTTGACTAATAGTTCAATATAACACTTTGCACTAGCTAAAGCGCCCACAACCTGCCACCACAAACCACAAGCAAGAAAAGTAATCCAAGCACTACAATGGTACAGCATCTGGATCCCAAAACTAACCACGTAAAGACAAACAAGCACTAAACATATAAGTACTTGAATGATGCTGCAAACTCATATAATTGTCCTTCGATAGTTCTTACTAGTTATACTAGCATCCAGCAACAAGTACCATTTGAACTAACAGTAAAAATACTGCTACATAAATAAAAATTGAGCACGTGAAACCATTAGAGTTTCTCATCAGATACCTCAATAAGAGTACTTTATATAAAGGACATTAAAGCATAGCTCATTCTCTCTCTTTTCCTTTTCTTTATCCAGCCTTCAATGGTCTCGAGGCACCTTTAATTTTCATACACTCGTTCATTTAATTTTATCCTGTTTCTTTATTTACTACTCCGTATTAGTGAGAAAAAAGACATAACTTGCTTTTGAAACAAACAACTATTTGTCTCACTAAAAGAATTCTATTTGATGATTTTGATCCTTCTATACTCCTATGATCCTATCCGTACATTTGTTTGTAGGTGGAACTTTTTACATTGTTCAACTCTTTGATCAATGTGGTACACTTGTATATGTTGTTTAAAAAAAGCTATACTTCAACTCGTCTAGCTACTTAGGATCTGAATTGAGCTAAATTGAACTGAACTGAAGTGATATAAGCTGAAATGAAGTATTTTACGAGAGAAGGAAATTAAGAGCTTAACTGAACTATAATTAAGCTGAAGTGAACAGGCCCTTAGGCACATGCTCCGTATAGATTAAAAAGCAATCTTTCGTCTAATTAAGATTCACTCAGTGTTGCCTATAAGTCTATAACATAGATAATTTCGATACAAGAAAAGATTCAATGCAAAATCAAGGACCACACATCCTCATTTGAGGTGTCAAAACCTCACCCAACCCAACTTGATTCGAAACCGACCCGAAAAATATCTGATTTGGATCTGGACTCTCGTAGACACAAAAATTTAGCATGAATAAACTTTAAAAATTGACATGATTTGATCATCCGAATTGACACCTCTAATCCTCATAAATAGCGGAGCCCAAAGGCCAATATCTATTTTGTACTACCTTCATCTGCATTTATTTAGCCATAACATCTATACTTCTATACTTTATTAGTATTTAAAAACACAAACCATAATTTTTCATATGACACATGTCATCACAAGTCACTCACTACCACACATGACACATGTCACCCCTTTTAATCTTTTAGTTTAAGTCTTTATACATTCTATAACTTGCAAATTCAATTAAGAAAATGAAGTGTTTCATTTACATCGTAATAAAATAAAGTTGAACCAATTAATATACATCACATAAACATATGAATTGAATTATATAAAAATTGTCTTTTCAGCTAATAGACTTAAAATATAACTTAAACCAATATGTCATTTCATATCCTATAGTCTTCATGTATATATATGTAACTAAATTCTTTTATCTTTTTCCCCAGTTCTACCATCTTTCTTTTTTTCCTTTTAAGTTTTAGCAATGAAACAATTAGTTCGTATTTCATATCACAAGTTTCAACTATTGAAAAACGTACTTACATATGAAATAACCTAAATATGAACCCGTGCATCGAACGGGCCAAAATGCTAGTTGTCATTTAAAATACACTAGGAGTACATGACAATTGATTCAAATATAGGGAATAATAATAGTTGACTGCTACCGTGTGGTTAAATCATGATTCTTCCATTTAATCCACTCATATAAGTGAGGTACATATGTTACTCATGATACACAATGAGATTATTAGTACACACAATTCACTCATTTTTGAATCAATTTTGTTAATTTTCAACATGATCTTGTATACTTCCTCCATCAATCTCTTTCTCTCTATATATATAAAACTTTAAACACGATATATTATTACTCAGAGTCGTACAAGTATAATATTTTAATTGTTACGAAGTACTCCATAGTATATATAAACAAGTGACTTTAAATTCACATATGTACACCCTAGTGGACCTAACTGTATTTCAAAGTTGTTCAAATCCACAAACCTTCTTTAATCTTTTATTTCCTTTTGCAGCAAACACCCGACAGAAGAACTTGTGCACTTTTTTGTTGTGCAGAAGTTGTTTTAAAACAGTAGGCATATTTCAAGTACCAACCTGCTTCCTAATTTTAGTTTACAATGACATTTCATTTAGTACACCCTTCACATTTTCATCACTAAGAAAAATTCTATTTTAACTCTCTCTATTTCAATGAATATACTCTTATCACCAATTATTTCTTTGTTTGTACCCACTTTTGCATTTTAATACCACTAACAAAATCATTCTCAAAAGCATCCTAAGCAAATGTTACTACTATAGCATAGATACATACACCTTAAGGTTTACTTCAGGCAATCTAGTTATTCTAAGTATGGGGAAGAATGGTGGAAGTTCTTCGTGGTTTAGCGCGGTTAAGAAGGCGTTTAGGTCTCCTAGTAAAGATAAACAGAACAATAGTGATAAGAGAAGTTGTAGAAGTGAAGATCTTGAGCAACAAGAACAAGAAAAAGTGATCATTTTCATTCATTATTTATATGTACTTAGTTCTTGTCAATCATTTTTTTTATTATTGTGTCTTTGGATTTGATGTTGTAGCAGAGAAGAGGAAAGCGTAGGTGGATGTTCGGAAAGCCCTTAAACACAAATGACGCGACAAAGGTTACAAATATAAAGAGTCATGCTAGAGAAAATGCTGGTATTGGAACACCAAATGTGGCTGCCTCGGAGGAGGAAAGAAAGAATGCCATCGAGGTGGCTATGGCGACTGCTGCAGCTTCTGAGGCAGCAGGCCAGCAGTTGCGACAGCTCAGGCTGCAGTTGAGTTTATCAGGAAGACTAGACCATGCATTTTGGTCAAAGAAAATCAAGCTGCTGTTATCATTCAGAAAGCCTTCAGAGGATATCTGGTAGGTTGGGGCCCTCTAATTTCCCCTAGCATTTCTTTGCTCTTTTATCACCTGAAATAGGTTTGCATATGTAGTGTCTCTACTGATGTTACTGAATGTGGTAAGACTTCAGAAACTAGCAGTTTCAGGGTCTTAGTGTGCATGCTGAAGCTGAAGTCTAAATTGCTTCATTTTTTTCTTCAGAGTCTTGAAAATTGTGGAAATTTATTGGCACAGAATTTTTAATGTTGTCATCATTTTTCTGACTGACTTGGTGTAATCTTGTGTGTTTGAACCAAAATCAAGGTAATTTTGTGTTGTAGAATTAATTGAATTACTGATTCATTGTTTTGTTATTACTACAAAGTGCGCGCCTTTCTGACAAATTTCTGTTGTGGCTGAGAAATCTATGTAATTAGGTTCATGGCTCAAGGTTAAGTTGTTTTTTAAACTATCATTGTGCTTTCTATTGGAATTAACAGGATTAAACAAAGCCCTGTCTATTCACTTTAAGTGCACTGAAACTGATTTTACTGGGAATTAGTGAATTTTTTTACAGTGTGATGTAAGAAAACTTCTAATCTAACCACCTTAGATAAATGCATTTGATACTCTTATTGTTTATCATGTTTTAGTCCATGCAATACATGGGTTTGATAGATTAATTGGTGTAAAATGTGAAAAACTTCCAGGCAAGACGAGCATTAAGGGCACTGAAAGGGCTGGTAAAGCTGCAGGCATTAGTAAGAGGTCACAATGTGAGGAAGAGAACAACATTGACTCTAACGCGTATGCAAGCTATCTTTCGAGTTCAAGCTAGAGTTTGTGATCAACGTCGTAGACTTTCAATCTCACGCGAGAGCAGCCTCAGTTCCAGTTCTTTTACTGATAAAATTCCCCTGGTAAGTTTAGTGTTTAACCAATTTCAGCTCCCAAGTTTTGATGTTTGAACCTTTTAGTGATTTTACTTGTTCCTGTATGTTGTAATGCAGTCTAAAGACGGCGAATGGGATGAATTTCAGAGTGTTGAAAAAGAAATCGACTCGAGTTCCATCCTTGGAATGACCCAGGAAGATGTTTGGAAATCTGAAAGGGATCTTGCTTATGCCTTCTCTGACAAGGTTCTCCATTTCTTTCTCTGTTGATTCAATTTACTAATGCTGCTTTTTGTGCTTTAGTTTAAAGATGTAATTAAAGAAAAACAAGTTTAGAATCTAGATAACTCTTACCACATGTTCACATTCCTTGTACATGAAGAAATTAGTCCCCTTTTTTGCTACAAACCCAGGAATCTTCCAAACCAATCAATCCAACCACATGTTCCAAACTTCACTGCTCTCTGCAGCTTTAGTTTATTTCTTTTTTCGAAAATGAGACGAGATCATAATCAGTTCCTATGTGTTCATTTTTGTTTCATCGGCAGATGTGGAAGTCTCGAATGAAAGAATCCGACGAAATACCAGATGGGGCTGTGGATTGGAGGGAAGCGATTCGATGGGAAAGACCAGGCAGATACTCTTGTGATCAAAGGCACCCCATCAAATTACATCAAGTAGAAAACGCAAATCGCAGGTCAAGTTTTCACAAAATCAGGGAGAAAAATCCTTACCAGCAGATCAAATTAAGTCCCTATTCGGCTTTTCAAACACCCATCAAACCATACCAACCTGAACTCAAACATCTACAAGTTCATTCTGCTAGCCCCCGTTGCATGAGACAACAGGAACCAATCTACCTAAAGTCTCAGACACCGCGCTTGAGTTGCTCTTACAGAAACAACACTGCAGTGCCGAGTTACATGGCAGACACTGCATCTGCTAAGGCTCGAATTAGATCACAAAGTGTGCCTAGAGAACAAAGGCCTTCCACACCTGAGAGAGAAGGGATAGGAATTCCAAAAAGGCGCTTATTTTTTGGATCATCAGAAGAGGTAGCTTCACCATCCTGCAGAAATACTCCAAGGGTTCAGAGATAAGCTGACATTGAACTATGAAGTCTGACTGTAACTGTAATTCTTGTATATTAGATTGGTAGTTTATTTGTTTTATCTAGTGTTTCATTGAAGTTTAAGTAGAATAGGCTGATGCAATTTTAAGTCTGGCTATATACTCACTACTTCAGTTTGATTCTAGAGATGCAGGAGTTTTCTGACATTTTACAGCAAAATAACAGGAAATAGTTAACAATATTTGAACTCTTTAGAACTCAAAATATCTAATATTTCTGCACTTCCTGCAAAAGAACACCAAGTACTACACAGTGGAATTCATACACATTAACATACATGTAAGAACAAATGAAATTAAAAGAGCATACAAAATTTCCAGCTGATTAGCCACAAGAAACATCCAACTAATCCTGGATTCCCGTCTAAGCGAACCTTTAAACAACTCAAAAGGACAGAAAAACAAACATACTAATTCAACCAGTGGAATGGCATATCAGAATTTGCCTTGGAGTTATGACAGGTAGTAGTAGTAGGGCTATTGCTCTCACTGCTATCAGAAAACGTAGCAAGAGTTTTCTGCAGAACCCCGGAAGGCGATGAGACAGCAGTCGCCGGTGGAGTGACAAACTCCACCTCACTGACATCAGACAATGCCATATTACCCGGCCGCAGGACTTCGGCCAATGGGCCACCAGGTGTGGTGGAAGAAGAAACCCATGAATCAATAAGGCCAAGACCCATATGAATTTGGCACATTTCATCATCAATGACATTGGAATTACCACCATTTGATGAGGACAAAGAAAGTTTACTACTTCCATTGTTCTTATTATTTCCTGCCATACCCATTGACCAAGCATCAAACAAAGGCCTCTCTAATAAGCCCAATTCATCAGGTTTAGTAGGATTGTAACCAGATTGAGAGTTCAAATTCAAGGGCTCTCCCTCAAATTGTTGCTGAAAAACACTGGAATTCATGTTTGTCTGCACTAATTGATTCCATTGTTGCTCATCATTCCAACCCAAATTCCTAAAAAACAAGAAACAAACATAATTTAGCATAATTAACAGTTAAAACCAAATTAAATGTGAATAATTAGACAAAAAAAACAAACATAATAATCATAATTAAGAAAACCCCACCTAGAATCCTCAAAAGGGTTAGCAGGAGAAACCAAAGAATGATCAAAGATGGAAGCTTTAGAACAAGATCCAACACATTGAGGTGGGTTTAAAGAGGAATTATCACTCAAACGAGTTTTCTTAGCAGGGGTAAAATTGTCTTTTTCTTTGTTGTCGTCTGAGAGATTAGAGAGAGTGTGTTGATGACGTTGCTGTTGTTGTTGTTGTTGAAGTTGTTGTTGTTGTTGTTCCACATGCTTTCTTGAACGGGGGCGTCCTCTATGCATGTGACGCTCACAGTATTTTTGGTTAGGCGCTACATCCCTTGAGCACCTCCATTTCTTTCCATCTGTTCTTCTACACCTTCCTGGCTCTGCATCTTTACTATTTCCACTCCATCTCATGCTTATTCCACTCCCATACTTTCCCATATCTGCCCTTCCACCAAACATAAGAAAAACATGTCATGTTAATACGGCGTGACATAAAACTTGTATACAACGGATGTATTACAAACAGCATGGACATGTAATCACCCTATATTACATGGAAGTCACCCCAGCACAAAGTTCGCCTTCATGTAATGTGGGTATGTATAATATCTTGAACACAAGGTTTGTTACATGTAACAACATACAATGATACGATCACCCCAAATCACATAAAAGTCCCGCGGCCACGAAATTGGTACTCTTGTGATTTGGGGTACATACAATCGTGTATACAATGTGTGTTACATACAACAATAGGTGCACAGACAGATTTGTCACCCCAAATCACATAAAGGTCGCCCCAAGTCACCTTGGTGCCGAAGTTGATTTTTATGTGATTTGGAAATTTATATATCAATGTACATGTAAAAAAATAAATAAATAAATAAAGGATAAATAAAAACAAGCGAGAGAAAAATAATTAGGGAAGAAAGTGACATACAATAGGAGGCAGGGGCAAAAGTGGAAGGATAAGAGAAATTGGTGGGGAAAGAAGAGTAGAGAAGATCAGGAGGAACAGGAAGAGATGCCATCATGTACTTGTAAATCATTGCTTGTCTTTCCAATTCTTTCCATTGTGTTGCTGTAAATGGAAACCCCATTGTTGCTGTAGCCATTCCAACTGCACCCATTTACATTACCTCTAAATTAATTAACAAGTAAACACAAAAATACCAAAAATGGGTGAAATTGCTCTGTTTTCAGTAAAATTTTATCGGTATTTGAGAACAGACAAATTTGTAAAGTTTTCGTTTTTGTAATCAAGACAATAAAAGTTAGATTAAAATACAAAATTGAATTTGAAAAAGTGTTAAAAATCTAATCTTGATAATTGGGTACAATTAAAAATTGAATCTTGCTCTGTTCAAATTAGCAATTATCACCCAAAATTGCTCTGTTTTAAGCAGTAAGAAAAAACCCAGAAAAACATTCTAAAGTTCTGATCTTTTCAACAGAAAAACAACAATAAAGTCAACAAATGTACAAAAAAAATGCCGTTTTTTTTTTTTATGAATTCATAAGACAGAACAAAGAAGGATAAAAAAGTAAACAAAAAATTACCTGAGGATTTGTGGAAAGGATTTGCAGAAGTATAATATGAAGAAACATCAAAAGGCTGCTGCAACCCTCTTACAACACCAGTAGTTGTAGAAGTAGAAGTAGAAGAAGAATGAACAGAAGAAGGGGAATTATCAGCTACAACAGGACTACAGTATACAAGTGGATTATCACTGATCATCATGTTATTGTACCCATTACATCTGGGCCCACCATCTCCATCACCACCATTATTATCATGATCATCTCTTCTTCTTTGATTGTTCAGAAATGAACGGTCCTGATCTTGCTGATTCAGTTTCAGACCCAACTCAACTACTACAACTTGTTCACCATTTTCAGAATTCTTTTTCATGCTTCAATTTTTTTTCCCAAAAATAATAAAAATTCAATCTTTAAGTTTTTTGAGTTTCTATTCTATAAGAGGAAAGATTGAAACTTGCTTTTAAAGAAAGAATAAAAATTCAATCTTTAAGTTTTTTGAAAGTGTTTGAGATTTGGGGGTTTAGTGAAATGGTTGAAGAAAGAAGGGAAGTGAATTAATAAATAGAGAAAATTAAAGAAATGGTTGCCGCCATTCTTGGCCTTTGATTTGCTTCCATGCTTCCAACATTCTTACCATTTTGCAAAAAGTACTCTTTCTCTCTCTAGCTATATATAACACTTTCTCTCTCTAAATACATGACATAATTGCGATGTTTATGTCAACTTGTGAGAAAATCCTTTTAAAATAAATAGAAAATAAAATTAAAAAATTGATTAATTAATTTTTTGAGTATTGATATTTGTTTGAAATGCCACGCAATTGGAGAGGACTATCTTTTGTGCATGTTGCACCGTACCGAGGCCCCTTATTAGGTTTATTTTTAAATGATATAGGGACTTGAGCCTAATATTGTAGGGCCCCCTCCCCTACAACACCTTATTTTAAAATGATTTTACCTCTAAATTACTCCTTTTTACTACAGCTCCTTTTTTACCGTTGCTTATTTATTGGAGTATAAATGCATTTAGGAAAGTGATTAAAAGGGAAAGAGTAGCAATTAGCCAATTAGCCCCTTTGACTAACAAAAGTATTGGTCTAATAAGATTGAACAATTTTAAGTTTTTAACCTCGAGGTTGGGTACAATTTCCACTAGCCTTTACAATTGTAGGTCAATTACTTCTTCATATTTTGTCAACGAATATTTTTTTAAAAAAAAAAAAAAAAAAAAAAAAAAAAAAATGTATATGTACTTATGTAGTTTTAAGGATTGCATATAAATATCAGATAGACTTTTTAAAATGAAATAAAATTAGTAACTTATAATAAAATTACGTATAAATTAATATAACTAATATTTATTTGTCCTTAATATTTCCTTATTTAGCTTTTTATATGTTTATCATTTTTCAACAAAATAAGGTCATTTAATTTGTCAATCCCACAGACACATACAGAAAATTTTATAATTACAGCTTTACGATTATTACAGATTAGGAAGGGTATTACAAATGGTATTTGTAATTCCACCATAGTAACTTATGTGGGCTTGAGGATTATAAATTTGGACAGATGGGAGTATAGGAGGAACTACATCAATTAGTAGATTAGGATTTTGTGGCTATTATTATTGTCAAGCATAAAAATCATATTGATGTTGAAGTCTTAAGATGTGTAGAAATTTTTTCTTTGTTTATGATTTATCATCGCTTCATAACTCCATAAGCAAGGTGCAACCAATAATTTTCTTTTAAGGGTCAATTTGATATCAGTTTGTAGAATGCTTAATATAAATTCGAATGTTGGAATTAAACTTATAACATATGTATTTGAATTTATGTTTGAATTCAAATTTATAAATTTAATATGATTTGGAGTTTTATTTTTAAAATATTATGAAATTCAAACATTGAGTTTCTTTTTTATAAATGATTTTTATTTGAGATTAATGAGGTCTATCTATTAAATTCTTACTACAATTGCAAGTTATTAATAAATATTAAAAGAGATATCAAATTTTGTTGGGAAGAATAATCCCTTTGTATTTAATTTATCCACTTTACATGTTTTCATTTTTCAAGTACCATGATGTGGTAAGACATGAAACTCAAATCTTAGTTTAGCAAGTGAGCTTAGTCTTAAGCCCTGTTGTTTTGGACTTATTTTCAATTTAATTCATTTCAACTTAATAAGAGTTTATTTCATTTTTCTACTTTTAATTCAACTTTACTCCATAATTCAACTCAAAAGAACAGGCTCTGAGTTGGATAAGAAGCGATAGCTAAAAGCTAGTACTAGTAGTTGATTGATTGCTTTCCATCTATTGTAGCTACTAAACTCGCACAAAATTGATGATTTGATTTGAGGAGAGGTGATTTGAGTCGAGGGCCATTTGGGTTTGGAGGGGTCGGTGACACAAACTGCTCCCTTTCTCCCACACCAAGTTTTTATAGCGAGTGGAATTCTTGCGCGTCTACCAGTTGTAGGATGTGACTACACCTTGTAATTTTACTGTTCATAAATTGAGACGACACAATTAACTTTACTACTAGTACGGAGTAACGTTTTTCAAACTTATTCTAATTCTTTTTTGGACCATTCTTCAAGTGGTTCACTTATGAATAATTTTTTATTGTATTTGGAATTTTGCACTTGAAAAATGACAAAGTAAAACTGATTCATTCTAAATTATTCGTGTTCAATTATATAATTAATGATACCTACATTTAAACGAATCTAAAATAATGTGTAATGAACTAAGGACCTGTTTTGATTTACTAAACTAAGCTGAACTAAACTGAACTGAATTAAACTGAATTGAGATGAAATAAATATTTTATGAGAGAAGACCCTAAAAACTGAAATTAAGTTGAAGAGAATAGGCTCTAAGAACACCATATACCTACAGAATTCATAATATATATTGATGAAAACATATATCAGCGTGTATAAAGTATGTATGTTTTGTGTTAAAACCTATTTGTAGTTCATTTGTGAATAGTCTCACATTGAAAAATGAGAAGAGAAACAACGACTAAAGGTATAGAATTGGAGTTACTTTTCCTATCCTTAACTGATTTTAGGGCTTGTTCTAATTTACTAAACTGAACTGATGAATAGAACTGAAATGAATATTTTATGAGAGAGGGAAATTAGGAACTGATCTGAACTGAACTGATTGGAGCTGAATTGAACTGAACTGAAATTGAGCTGAAGAGAACAAGCCCTTAGTATGAAACATTCTTTGGGCTTGCAAGTGAACCCAACTCTTCTCTGTGACTAATTGTAAGTACTACATCCGATTTTTTTTTAGTTGCAACTTTTGAGTATTATTTGAGAGATATAAAATATTCCAAAGTTGCAACTAAAAAAACCCGGAGGTAGTATATGTTTATATTACATTAATATTATTGTGACGGGGTGTATGCAAAAGCTTACGACAAGTTGGCGACTATCAATCAACCATCATATATTAATGTCTACCCAACTAAGCTTGGTCTAGTGATAAAGATTGCACTTTCCAACCTCGAGGTATGGTAGTCTAGTAATAAAAATTTCATTTCTAACCTCGAGGTTAAGGTTTAATCCCCACAAGAGATAGTTTGAGCGTGAGGATCCCTTACCTAACCCGTAAATATACGACAAATAAAAGTCGTAAGGATTAAAATTTGATCAAGGTCCTTCTCCATCCTTACCTTAAAAAAAAGTTAAACAAAATTTAAATAAATTATCATGTCATAGAAAAATCTCAATAAATATTTCATTCTTCAATGGAGACATTTCATGAATATTTTAGAAAATCATAAAAGTTTATGCATTTATTTTTTACACCTCACGTAAATGCAATTTACTACATATAATAAACTATTTTCTCTTAGGGTATAAGGACGAATATATCATTTCATTATCTAGGTCATGTATTGTTTATTTTATATACTACCTCCGATTTTTATTATTTGCAATTTTGGAGTATTATTTGTGAGATATAAAATATTCTAAAATTACAAATAATAAAAATCAGAGGTAGTATAAGCGACAGGGCTCCCTAATCAAGGTGAGCCGTATTCATCCCAATACTTATACATGGTATTGGAGCCTTATTTATTTATTTATTTATTTTACTTTTGTTCTTGTTTTTACCGTAAAAAGAGGTCTTCTTCTCCTCGTTCTTTATATCCATTCAATCTTTTATTTTTTGAAGTTATATCTACGTCAATAAATATCTTATACTCCCTCCATTTGAACTCTAATTACAACTTTGATCATAAATTTTCATTGATGAATAGACAGAGTATAATTACGTAGTATATGGAATTTCATAAGATTTGTTTCAATTTTTAAAAAATAGTTACTAATACACGATTAACAAGTTAAAGGTCATATATATACTTCCTCCATTTTAAAATAATTGTAACACATACTTTTTCACGGTATTTAAGAAAAGTAGGGTTTACATGTAAGAGGTTGTTAGAAAAATAATTTAGTAGGCATAGTATACGAGAAATAGTATAACTTTTTCTCGAAATAATTATTCATTTTTAGTGAGTTTCGAGTATTGTGCATTTTAGTCATCCTCCATTTTAGAGAAGTTTGTTGAGTAAGTATTAAAACATGTAGAATGTATATGTTTTTTTTAAGTCGTAAATAAATAAATAATGCAAATAATAATAGACGGGTAGTATTAGAGTATAAAGGTACAAGTATCCCTCTCCTTCCCCCTCTTGTTTGTAGAATATGGCGTAACACTTTTTTTTGAGGAAAATATGGCGTAACACTTTATATAATGACATTTGTAATCTTGCTAAAATAATCTTTTTTTTTTTTTTTTTTCGTACGTAGTATATGGAGTATATTATAAACTATCCTTATCGATCAATATTTGAATTAATATGATCTCGACTAATTCCAAAAGTAATTTATTGAGATTCAGAACTTTAATAATAAGACACTCCTCATAAATTTCACTAAGTCACGGCAAAAGTTTAGTGATGTTTATACATACATAGGTTAAATAATAAGTCAAAATTCCAGTTGTGAGATTAAAGAAAATTGGCTAGTCTAACAACAGGGTCCATGCAAAGAGATTTTATAAGATTGCCAATTGTAACTTTTTTGGAACTTTGTTTCTCTTCTTCTTGAGCCCCATGTTGAGTTTATCTCTTCAAGAAAGCCTTATAAGTTAATTAGGAATACACTGTAGCTTAGTTAACCTTTTTTTTTTTTTTTTTTTTTTGGTGAGTGAATTTTACCTTTTTAGTTTAATTAAAATATTCATTGTCAAACTTCTAACAAAAGTTCCTAGAATGTCAAACTTAAAGTACCTAGAATTATTTCCAATTTTTTTTAAAAAAAGAAAAAAAATTAATGAATGTCACATACTTGATACTTGTATCGAGTAGCAGCACGTTAGTATGGGTTGACAAGGAGACTCGAAGTAATAAACTTCATAAACTCAATTGGATTTTTGTAATCATTGATTCTAGTTGAGTAATTTTAAAGTGAACATGTTTATCAATTGTTTTATAAGGTGTGATTTTATATTTAATAAATGAGATCTCATACAAACTAAATTCTGTAATTCATCCCTTGAAACTTAAAAGCAATGCTTCTTTGAAACGGTAAAGTATAGTTATGGGACGGGCCTTATGAGTTGTTTGGTGAGTGGGATGAGAACGATTTATAAAGCAAGTGAATATAAACTGAAATGAATGTTTTAACTATTCGTCTGTTCTAAATTATTTTTTATCATTATAGTGACACATAATTTCATGTGTTATTATTTCATCATATGTATACATAGCTTTTACAGATCTAATGCTAAACTAGGTGGATTGAGAATTATTCGAGGATTAGTAAGAATAAAAAAGATAGTTATAATCGACCATAAAATGGCATCAGGGAGAACCTTAATGAGGAAAATGGATTGTCACCATCAATCAAGCATTCAATCTCAAATGTGCATCAGACATTGCTCTTAAATTGTATGGAATTGCACGAATTGCTTAAATTATCCTCATACTTCCCAAATTTAGCCTCCTATTATTTCCTTCTTTTTGCTAAAAGTTACAGTGAAAACCTTAACTTATATCCAACTGTAATGCTAACTTCCTATTTCTATATTCCTTAGGACCAGATATGTGATGTACAATTTGTCCTCTTGATTGGGGTAGTAAATTGAAGATATGGTTGCATTGAGATTTGAAATAGATATAGATTCAAATTGATCGATACCAACGATAAAAGATATTATTATATTTATAAAAGGACATAGACATAATAAAAACTCACAAGTACATATAAGTTTTAGTTTAAATCATTAAGATCGATTAAATTTAACGTTTTTATGTTCCAATTTATTAGAATTTCCAAGTAAGTGCTCATTGGTGGAGTGGAAAGATCGATTTGTTATTCATACCTAACCTTCTTCTCATTTACATCGGTCACCACCAATTTCATCTCTAATATGCAAATTATAATTATATTTTTAAAATTGATTTTCGTGATCCAACTATTTGACATTTCAAATTTGAGTCGGCTCAATCATACCCAAACCTAGATCAAACTGGCCATAGTTTGATTGGTTTATGAATTATGATAAGCGAGCTAAGCATGATTTGTCCATCAATGAACTCATCAACCACCATACGTAACTACACATACAATGCTAGATACAATAGAAACTGTATTCTCACCATTCAACCTACAAGTCACTTATTTAAAAAAAATAAAAATAATAACTACATTATTAAGCAAGAACACAATTGTATATTATCTTAGATAAAGTATTATTGGGGAAAATTATGTAAAATGGGTTGTGGTCAGAAAAATAATTGAAGGGGAAGGAAAAAGAGAAAATTACATAGATATTTATTATGTATGATGAATAATATAATTGACAAGACTACATAAAAAGAAAAAGAAACTTATGATGAATATGGGCCAATGAAAATTGACATGACATGTTACATCAATAGTGGTTGGAGTTACATACGAATCGAAGTAATATGCATGAATTTAGACTTTATAAGCTTATGATAAGTGAAAAAATACCCCAAAATAAATAAAGATAAGAAAAGGTGAGATGTCTCCAAGGTAGAAGCAAGGGAATAAAGAGAGGTTATGGGCAAATGGGTCAGTGGATCCAAGTGTTTTGTAATTCCCAAGCTACCACCGCCAAGGAAACACTCTTCTTCTTCATCCCCTAATTTCAATACCATTTTATTTACCCTTGTTTCATTATATGTATACCACCGTCGTTTCTGAAAGTTTGATTTAGGGTCTGTTTTGATTTACTGAATTGAGCTGAGCTGAACTAAGCTGAACTAAATTGAATTGAACTGAACTGGTTAGAGTTAAATTGAACTGAGCTGAAATGAATTGTTTATGAGAGAAGAAAATTAAAAACTGAACTTAACTGAACTGATTGGAGCTAAACTGATGAAATTAAGCTGAAGAGAACAAACCCTTACTTGACACTTTTACTATATAATCTAATATATGTTTCTGACTATAAATATAAATATTTTCAGTTATTATAAGTGAAAGTTATAAATCAATAGTTAAAATTTTAAAAATTTATGTCAAAGATAGTGTATAAATTATATTCTTCTATTATTTATATAAGCCATGATTTTATTCTTATCATCAAGCCTAGAGATAAAAGATTGAAGAGTAAGAATTAATTATGAAACTCTCTAGATTCAAAGAATTGTCATTATTCTCCCTTATCGCCAACACTCCCATCCAACTACCCTTCCACACCCACACAAATTTATGGGAAAAGAATAAACATTCAAGTAAATTATTTATGGGAAAAATTTGTTGAAATAATGTAGTGATACTACAATGCCACTTACACATCAATATTCTTTGTATTTGGTATAAAAGTTTTTTTGCTATTAAAATTATGGTAGATTGTTTTTTGGAACACGTATTGTTGTTATGTTAGTATGTAAATTCATGTCCTCATAAAAGAATCAAGCTAAGATTGGTCTAGTGGTAAGGATTGTACCTTCCAATCTTGATGTTGGGAGTTCAATTCCCATTAGAGACACTTTAAGGGTGGAAATCCCTTACCCTTTCCCCTCACTCTCAAAGTAACTGGCCAGTAAATACCATACTGAAACAACCGTGAGGGCTGAGATACAGTTATGGCCCTTCTCTTTACATATTTTTAAAAAAAAAGTCCGTATGAAAGAGTATACTTCGTATCAATTATAATTGAGATGGTAATAGCTTATAAACAATAGCATGTGAAGTAAAGTTTATGTATTGAAATTTTGGATTTGAAATTTGTCCGTATACTCAATAGATGTCTATATTAGCCAAATTATATACTCGTAAATTACTTGAAAAGATTTAATAGCTTATTCAGAATTTAGAAAAGCTTAAATTAAATAAGTTTAGGGTTATTAAATGAATTATGGGACCATATCATACATTTGTATGAATAGTGTAAACAATATCATTAAGAAACACATTTTCATTTTTAATGCCATCACAAATGTCACTTAAACACCATCCTTTAATAGCATAAAAACAAAACTATATTTATTATCGATAATAATGACGTGAAAGCTTCAAATTCTAGTTAACAGATCATTATATTAACAATGTACTAATCCACTAATAATTTGATGCTATCTAAAGAAATAAAAATGAAATAGAGACAGAAAGAGCAATTAAGAATTTCCCATAATTCGTTTTATAGCCTTAATCAACCCTTATTAAAATGTTTCGAATTGTGTTAACTAGCAAGAGGGATACGATCATATACAAGTATGCCTTAGTTTATAATGTATAGGACCACAATGGCCCATAACTTTGACGTGGTTCTTATGTTATACTCTAATTTGAAGCAATATTTTCTTTAAAAATTATAAATTAAAATAAAATTAAATAGGTGGTTGGATGTATTTTGACAAAGGAACAGATTCAATATATCATTTTCTTTCTTTCTCAAATCTCAATCTCCCTTATTGCTTATGTCTTGATCTCAAAGATTTACCGGACCACAAGCATGTGATTCTGTACTACCTTTGATATAATTGAAGAGAGAAACACTTCATAGGAAGGACATAATTATGTATGTGTTTTTTTTTTCTCCCTTTTTTACCCCTTATTAGCTTTATTTTTAGGAGTAAATATCAAGTTATTAAAGCATTCTTTTTCAAGCATTATAATTTTTGGTCCTAACTCCTAAGTTTTCAATCAATAATATACTACTTTATGGAACATAACACCAAATATCCCAACCACTAAGGGAAAGAAATTAATCAAAACTTATTTCAAGTACTTCATTCGTATCTGATCTTTCAAGGAGTACTTGTTATGTTGTATAAATGACAATTATGTACATACCAATGATTTAGCTTAGCCAACTTCCATGTACCGACTAAAGATTTACAATAAGTGTTATATGCAAGCTACGGACTAATAATCATGATACTCGGTATTGAAATTAATTCTACACTTCAAACTTTAAGGTGCTTAAATAAGTAGTTAAATTTATCTATGTATTACATGAACGGAAAAAATTTGCATGAGATAATATTATCGCGTCATACTAGATCAACCTAAGCTAGCTAGTAGCTCTTAGATAAATTATTGAGGTATTGATAGTTCGATTGATAAGCTAGAAAGTAAAGAAGAAGAGGCTTATAATAGTCTTAAGCTATGCTTGACAACTTTCTCAATACACTCTTACAAGGTACATAGTACATTAGTACCATTCCATGACATATTTAACAATTAACTTAGCTAATAAACCTTAATTGGACAATAAAACGAAGTTTGTTTGTTTGTTTGTTTTTTTTTTTTTTTTTCCGAAAAACAAAGTGGGCATAAGTGACATTACACTCAACCACCCTCTTCCCCTTCAAAAGAAAAAGAGTGTGTTAGATGCAAGTGGCAAAGATAAAGCCATACAAGGTCGCTATAACCCACCTTATACTTGTAATAGTAGTGTGATTTTACAAACTAAATAATGCTAAAGAGTGAAGTGTTTGTTTTCACTTTAACATAATTAAGGGTCAAATTTTAGGTCCACCTTCTTACATGATAGTGACCATTCAAACCCCCCCAAAAAAAGATCAATAGAAGTGATTAGTGACATACAACCAACCAAATTAAATGAGTTGTAGTATATGATTAATAAGCTATGAAAATATGTATCAATGTATCATCCCCCATTATTTTCTAGTAAAGTTAAGTCTCACTATTTCAGGCTAATAATACAATGTCTAATAATAATGAAATAATTTTTGCAATTTTCACTACATCGTTTAAGAAATGATTTTACTAGGTTGGTTTTTTGAGGGGTTAATTTTTTCAACCCTATATTAACAGATAATTTTACAAGATAATAATAATTATAATTATAAAATACGCGGGAATTGAATTTCAAACACTATTGATGATTGACAAACATCTACTAATATGTTTGGAAGGACAAGATGAACAAACTTTCCTTTGGGTCTGGGTTACTTGCAGTAGCCTGTGATATACGGACCCTCTTCAATCGTACGTGATTAATACATCAATGTGTTACCCATGAAGGAAACAGCTGGATGTTCTTGAATAAAAATTTAATTTGTGCATTCAAAAATCGAACCCGTTTCGAAAACGAAAGCCTTAATAATGTAGCCAAATACATCTCTTCCATGATCCCAGGGTGAAGAAAATTAAGGCCATTTTTCTTGTGACTTGTGGCCCTAGCTAGGGTGCTTCATTACCCTGCTAGTCCCACAGCCATGAATTATATATCGGCTTGGCACGATGGCTGGGAATCTTATGTTGCCCTGGTATGGACAATAGCTAGAGGTTGAATTTTTTAGTGTCCTTGGTTACATAGCGCCAATGTACACTGATGACCCGAGCGCCCTACTTATCAATTGAATAATTGTCTTTTTACTAGGTAAGGTGATAATCTGAGCACCTATGTCCCTTAAAATGCAACAAACGCCTAAGATTTCCTTGATTCATATGAACACTTATTAAGCGAAAACAAGTACAGGAATTAGGAATAAGAGGTCTAGGGTTGAATTAGTCACTTGATGAATATAATGGTTACAGCTCTTTTCCATGAAACTTGATCTAAGTTACTTAAGCTCTTTCTACACCTGGATACCTTGTAACATGAACGAAAGGTTTACAAATACACCTCTAGAACTTGGTTCTTCATCATTGAAAATTGCACTCCAATCGCGGTTTTTGTCTTGGAGAATAGTTGGATGCATGATGCATGGATAATTCAAATCAAGTTCCGACAAAGTAGAGAGAAGAGTAGGCATACAATGTCATTTTGAGCTAACACCAACATCCCAACAAGCTATGAAATGGACTATAATAGGTTATATTATTATGCCCTAGTGAAAAGGTTTTCCTAACTATATAGCCAAACACCATAGCTTAAAGTTTTTCCAAGTGCTCTGATTTTGGGCTCTTGGGCCTTGAGAAATAGGTAACTACTGAGTGAACTTTGATACAAGAGGTACTCTGTACCCAAAATGCCCGCAATGCCTTAAAGAACTCAATTGGCCATGACTCAAGGGAAACCCAGTATAAGGTCATCATTGTGAATTCAATTGGCTGATTGCAAATATCTTCGACCTCCAACACATATACTACCACTGTTTCATATTGCAACAATTAGACATTTTTTTCTCTGTCAAATCGTTGCAAATAATATGAAACGGACGTAGTAAATCATTCCGACATACTTGGAACTAATATATTTGTTCTATGATTTATTTCACTCCATAATCTATAAACTTCACAGCATTCACAACAATGCTCGAACCGAGTGACTTATACGTCTATACAGACTCCCCTCCTGTGTTTTACAGAGTACTTGCTATGGGAGTGAAAGACTCATACAAGATAGGAATGAAAGGAGCTTGACTGAGACCTGAACACTTGAATTTCACTGCGGATACCATGTCCTAATTCCTATGTCAGCAGTCCGCCAGCAGTAAGCAAATGTTTTTAGCCTTGTGGACAGCTGCTTCTGATATCTATTTCTTGGAAGGTTTTGCATGCAGAAATTGAATAATATAATGAATGAGAACCAATTCACAGTTCCATTTAATGAGTTTGAAGGACCAGATACTAACTTTGGTGATATCAGTCAGAACATTTTGTCTGATACACAAGGAAATAGGCAGAAACAGATAACTGAACATTTAACCTGATTAAAACTCAATGCAACCACAATTTTACACAGGAAGAATCATACTGTTGTATGAATGCTGTTACTGGATATTCATGATTTGAAACAATCTGAAACACAATCTAGGTAAAGCAATCCCTCAGAAACTAAAGTTTGACAAGCAGCACCAAGAGTACCAATAGGAGACAATGGATCGAATCAAATAGGCATTAGAAACTACTCAACAGGGAGGGGTTACAAGGACAACCACCACGGATAAAAGAATGTTACGAATCTGTAACTTCCATATACGTAATCAGTGGAAACATCAAATGGTTTTTGTACTTTTACTCACATTACATACACTACTAGTGTGACAACATAAACTACCTAAGTACCAAGCTTACAATACAAACATATAATTATAGAAAAAACAGTACAGAAACACAGATATTATAATACAAACAGATACTTCTAGCAAAAACAGTACAGAAACACAGATAATACAATACCAACATCGAAGTTGATCCATCACTTGGTTAGGAAGCAAAAGCTATCAGCACAAAATTGAGGATCCAATTTGAAAGCTGCACCTAACTAATTCCTAAGTCACACCACCAAAAGCACCACAGCACTCTGAAAAGAGCATGACAAAAAATGCACTCTTCTCAGTTTTCACAATTCGAATTCATCTCCTTCCATCTTCAACATTTCAGCAGCAGCCTCTTCTTCCTCATCATCAATAGCAAAGTATGGATTACACGACTTTGGCCTGAAATTATACCCCGTAAACAGATAAAACGCAAGGGTACCCAATTCACCTGCGACCACACTAGTCCACTGATACCGGTAATTCGTGATGGTCTCCAACCCATAAACAATCACCCTTGTAAAATAGATATAACAAATCACCACAACATAGTAATGCCTAAACAACGTCAACTTCATCAAGTTAACCGCGGCCTTCCCATCAGTCGTAGCAGCCTCCCTAAGGTTCCTAATCGACCAAACGATGGGAAACAACACGGCACAACAACAAACAATATCGACGAACAAAAACACTTGCATCCAAGCGTATGACTCCCCACCATACGGCCCGGTCTCATCAATGACAACCTGAGCTACATTAGCAACTACTTGAAGTGGGATCACAATCATTAAAACCTTCTTCTCCTTATCTTGTAAAAAGGGTTTCAAAAACGACCAACCAGTTCCAATTAACACAATCAAAGTAAACAAAGTAATACCCTTTAAAAAGCTAAAAATGTAGAACAGAACATCCCAACCATGAGCACTTCCAGTTTTTTTAATATAAGATTTATCTTCAGCTTCACACAACAAATTCAATCCTTTCAATACAAGAACAGCAAGCATAAAGTAATGAATTCGATAAATAACTTCTCTTTTCGAGAAAAGGGTGTAAACCCAGATCAAAATTAGGGCGAAATAAATCAGGGCAAAATTGAAGTAAATTGAGGGAAGATTAGACTTACCTGCTGAAAGATAATCACGAATTAACGACGATTTACCTTCTAAATTATACATAGAGGAATGAACATCCATTGAAACATGAAGATTAGGGATACAATTAGCGAAAACTAGGGTATAAAGATTGGGGTCGGATATTTGAAGAGAGACATTAAAATGGGTAAGTCCGCCATTGTTGAGACGATCAAAGGAAAAAACGGGTTTAATAAGATCCGATTGAAGGGCACAAACGATGTCGTTTTGATTGAGTTGATCGACGACATGGTACCAAGAATCGCGAGTAGAGAGGAAGAATCCGACAAGGGAGAGATCGTTGGAGTTGGGTTTAGGGTTCGTGGGAAGGGTAGTTTGGTCATTTTGATGGAGTCGGAGAGAGAGGAGGGTGACGTTGAGGTCGAGTTTTCCGGTGTGAGTGAACCCGAATTCGTCGAATGGGATGATGGGTCGTGAGTCGGATCGGATCTCGGCGAATCGGATTTCGGCGAGGGTAAGGGTTAGGGTTAGGAGGAGAGAGAAAGTGAGAAGGATGAGAGTGCGAGGTGAGGAAATCGCCATTGTTGTGAGAAGAGAAGCTCACTGCAACAACAGTGGTTGAGCTTAGTAGAGTCGTAGTCGTGGAGATTTTTTCTGTTGTTTTATTTTGGGAAATTTCCAGGTATTGACTTTTCTCAGCGGTACCACATTTTTTTTTTGACTTCCTGCTGATACACTTGAGGTTTTGACTTTATAATTGACGTGATTAAGTCTGTTAATATGACGTTAATAACTTAGTAATTCTAGGTTAAAAGCTGAGATTAGGTGAAAAGACTAAAATGCCCCCTTTTAATCCTTCCCTCCATCACCCATAATTAAACCCCTTCCCCTTCCATTTATGTCGATTTGACACAAAACAAACTCCTTGTTCAAATTTCATCTCTCTCTCCTCTGCTCTCTGCATCATTCACGACGAAGTCCAAGGGTTTTGCAAGGGAATTGCGCTGATCTTTTTGGTCTACAAAATCATTAGAGGATAATCTAGCACAATTCAGGTACTTTAGCACTACTACTGTTCATTTTTGCATGAGTTGGTGCAGTTGTGATGTTCTTTTTTCTTTGCGATTTTAAGTTAAATTCATGATGTAAATGTTGTATATTTGTGCGATTTTAGGATTTTTTTCAGGTATATTAGGTGCGTGATTATGTGTGTTCAATTATTTATGTAGAGTATGTATTTAATTTGGATGAAATGGCATGATCCTGTTTCATTGATTTACTTGAATTGGAATGTATTTGCTTATTTGATTGATTGTTGGATACCTGAATTGGGATTTATGTGCATGTTATAGGTAATTGGATACCTGATTTGGAATTTATTTGAATGTTGTGGATTGTTGGATATGATTTTGAATTTATATGCATGTTGTAAGTGTGTATACTGTTTACCTTCTTTTGCAGAATGGGTGATGTTGTGTTAAGGTTTTATTACTTTGATAAGCATGTTGATCTTGCTGTTGACTTAGATAGATGTAATTTGCTTGATTTGGTTATGGATTTTGAGGACACTGCTGCAGTAGACTCTGAGTTTCCTATAGTCAACCCATCATTTGGTTATGGTTTCAATGAAAAGAATCACCCTTTACTAGATGATGCTGATCTTTTTAAGATGATTCACACCCTAGGTGAATGTGAGATTTATCACATTTGGGTAGGTTTTGCTAAGAAACCAAGTGCCTTGAATAGAATGACCAATAGGCTAAGGAACAAGTCCAAATCTGCACAACCTTTTGCTGCACCTTCCCAATCTGAACCACCCCATATTGATCAACCTTCTGATACTGCACCCTCAAATGAACAACCCCCTCAAATTGAAACAGATCAACTTGTTCCTGAAACTGAACCTCCCCTTTTTGACCCTTCCCAAACTGAACCTCCCCTTTCTATTGAGGATATCAATCTTAATAATGAGTCCTCTCCACCTAGGTATACTGACGGTTATGAGTCACCCCAAGATGAAACAAATCAATCTGCTACTGAGTATACCAAGGGTAGAAAAGAGTTTGAGAAAAGTATGGAAAAGATAGAGAATTCTAGGAAGGTTAAGGGTGCAGCAAAGGGTAAGAAGAAAGCTACAACTAAAACATCCCCAATGCAACCACCATCTCCCAAGTCTCCAAACACAGTCTTCAAGGGTTTACCACTTAGAAGGAGTCCTAGATTTTCACCTTTGGCAGTAACTGACACACCTAATGCTTATGATGCTGACCCATTGACAAATGCTTCACAAACAACTATGTTTAGGAAAAATGTCCCTAGATCAACAGCTATAAGAAAGGGGTTAGTGAAAGGATCAACTGTGACTGAGAAAAGGATGCTAGGTGTTGGTGACAGAGTGAGTCAGCTGCAAGGATCAGTTTCTAGGGTTGATGTAAATATGAGTGAGGGCAGTAGTGCTGGGGACAATGTGGGTGAGGTGCAAGGCACAAGTGATTCTAGAGTTAGAAGAAAGATGACTTTTGTTGTAGACAGCTCTGAGTCTGTAGGGACACAACCCAATCTTGGTTTCAATCTTGGTGAAGAAGATGAGGATTCTGATGGAGATGTTGCACCAAAGGGTTCTATTCCAGCAGATGAGCTAGCACAAGTAACTAGGATTCCAAAAGTGAAGGACAGTTGGAAACCATCAAAATGGTTTGATTTTTTTGATGATGAAGATGATGAGGATTATTTTCAGAGATTGTACAAGAATGGTGAGATGTATGAGGATGCTGACTTTGGTAAAATAACACTCAGACCTTGGATGATTTTTACTGACAAGGCTCACTTCAAGGACACTCTGAAAGATTTTGCTGTTCAAGAAAGGTTTGCCATCAATGTAGAGTATGCTGACAACAAGAGATACAGTGCAGTTTGCCAATCTGAATGCTGTGATTGGAGATTGCATGCCAGCAGACTGGCAGATGGCAGAACATGGGCAATCAAGAAAATATGGCCCAATATACACACTTGCAGGGGCTTAGAGACTTACAACCCCATCTGCAATGTGAAATGGGCATCTCAGAAAGTCATGGAAGACATCAGGGCTAACCCAGACATTCCTGGGAAAGCACTCAATGAACTCCTTTTTCAGAGATATGGCATCTACATGAGGCAGTCAACCTTGTACAGGTTAAAGAGCTATGTGATTGAGCAGTTGTTTGGAGGGCATGATGAGTCATATAGACTACTGCCAATGTATGCTAAGATGTGCATAGAAACAAACCCAGAGTCCAAGGCTTTTTGTGCATGGAATGAAACAGAGTCTATCCCTAAACAACTTCAATTTTCAAGCCTTTTTATATCATTCACTAGACAATGGAAAGGTCTTTTAAGGGGTGTTAGACCTTTAATTGGTGTAGATGGAACCCACCTCAAAGGTAACTATGGGGGGGTATTGCTCTCTGCTGTGGGAATAGATGGCAATAATGAGATCTTCCCCATAGCATATGCTGTAGTTGGCCAAGAAGACAAGCAGTCATGGACCTACTTCTTTTGGCATTTGCTGAACATTGTAAAAGATTCATCAAGAGAGCATTGGACTATTATTTCTGATAGGAAAAAGGCAAGTGTT